>NC_081183.1:55493771-55603451 GCF_029867415.1 Vicia villosa | reverse complement strand
TGAAGGATAGAAAAACACTTAGAAAGGGGGGTTTGAATAAGTGTAGTTTAAAAACTTGAACGATAAAAACAATTTGCACAATTATTTTTATCCTGGTTTGTTGTTAACTAAACTACTCCAGTCCACCCCCACGGAGTGATTTACCTCACTTGAGGATTTAATCCACTAATCGCAACAAATCACAATGGTTTTCCACTTAGCCCACGACTAAGTCTTCTAGAGTATCCTGATCACAACCTGATCACTCTAGGAACAATTGCTTAGACACAAGCTAAGACTTTCTTAGAGTATCCTGACCACCACGTGATCACTCTAATTACAACTGCTTAGACACAAGCTAAGACTTCCTAGAGTTTCCTGATCAACACTTGATCACTCTAGTTACTTACAAATTAATGTAATCAAATAAGAGTTTTACAATGCTTCTGAAAAGCTATAATCACAACAGTGATATTTCTCTTGAAGTTTAAGCTTAATCTCACTAATATATTACAACAGCAATGTAGTGAGCTTTGATGAAGATGATGTTTGAGAGCTTTGATTTGAACAGCGTTTCAGCAAGTTAATATTCACAGCAATCGTCAACCTTGCTTCTCATCAGAACTTCATACTTATAGGCACTTGAGAAGATGACCGTTGGGAGTATTTAATGCGTTGCGTATTCCGTACAGCATTGCATTTAATGTTTCACGCTTTTGTCAACTACGTCGAGCCTTGTTCACGCTGTGTCTACTGACGTTGCCTTTAATAGCTTCTAACGTTCCTTTTGTAAGTCAGCGTAGCCTGCCACCTGTACTTGCTTCTGATCTGATGTTTGTGTATACAACGTTTGAATATCATCAGAGTCAAACAGCTTGGTGCATAGCATCTTCTTGTCTTCTGACCTTAAAGTGCTTCTGAGCGTGATACCATGAGAACTTCAGTGCTTCTGCTTCTGAACTCAAGTTCTTCTGATGCTTCCATAGACCCATGTTCTGATTCTGCCTTGACCATCTTCTGATGTCTTGCCAGACCATGTTCTGATGTTGCATGCTGAACCTTCTGAGTCAAAGCTTCTGAGCGCTGATTTGTGCATACTCCTTATATATTTCCTGAAAGGGAAATTGCAATGTATTAGAGTACCACATTATCTCACACAAAATTCATATCCTTGTTTTCATCAAAACTAAGAATATTGATCAGAACAAATCTTGTTCTAACAATCTCCCCCTTTTTTATGATGACAAAAACATATATAAATGATATGAATTTGCGATCAGAAAGAGCAGACAGCTAAAGACAATTTCACAGCTATAGCATAAGCATGTGAATATGTATCCCCCTGAGATCAACAATCTCCCCCTAAGATGAATAATCTCCCCCTGAAATTAATACTAGAAGAATTTTATAAATAAAAGACTTCCCTGAGTATTTCAGTAGTGACGTTCACATATGCTTAATCTTCAGAACATTCACGACTTCTGATTCTTGCTTCCATAGGACAGCTTCAGAACGTTGAATTTCTTTAGATCTTCAGAACATTCACAGCTTCTGATTCCTGCTTCCATCGGACAGCTTCAGAACTTGAATTTCTTTGATCTTCAGAACATTCACAGCTTCTGATTCCTGCTTCCATTAGGATAGCTTCAGAGCTTGAATTTCTTCTTACATCACTTCATGCTAGATTGTATCAGAACATTGTTGAATGTACCAGAGCATCATCAGAGCATCTCTACATCCTGAAATGTTACAGAACAAAATTGAACGACAAAAGTCAGCATGAATGAGTCAGAACATAGAGTATGTTTCATAACACATAATATGTATCAGAGCCATATGATATGTATCAGAACAAATATACATAATGTTTCAGAGCATATTCTATCATCAGAATATCTGAACATTTTTCCTTCTTGCTTCTGATTCTGAAGCTTCATAGCACTCAGCTTGCTTCAAGAATCCAAGAGCTTGATTCTCTATAGAATTGTTTTTCCTCATCTTGTTGCTTCTTATGTTGATCTTTTAAAAGGATCTTCAGTTCCTGCAACAACACAACTTAAAGCATAGAACTTTGCAAGTTCTGTTAGTAAAGCAACTGATTAAAACAAATCATTTATCACATATTTCTCCCCCTTTTTGTCATAGCATCAAAAACATAAAAGATTCAGATGAAAAACAAAAGGAAACACATGGAAGAAAAAGATAATTTTCATTGAAGCTCAAAAAGACAGAAGTACAGAAGTACAAGAAGATAAGGAAGAGAAGATGCACAAAACAGATGCAGCAAAAGCAAAAACAAAACAACTAAGACTCAATCTAAGATGACCCTAGCTTCGACAAGATCTTGGCCAGCATCTCTTGAACCCCATTGTTGTGCTCATTCTGCTTCTCTATGAAAGCTCTAAACTCAGCATTGACTGAGCTTTGCTCATCCTAGTTCTTCTGAAGAACTTCCAGGGTCCTTGCAAGACGGGAAGGTTCATCAGAAGAAGCTTCACAGCTTCTATCCAACGGGATGGCATTGTGATATGTAGCTTCCATTGATAGATCATTTGCAGGGATTTCCTCAACAGGAACTGATTCAGCAACATGATCTTCTACATCTGCTTCTTGCATAGAAACATCTTCATATTCTGCAGCTGGAATCTCAGAATCTCCATTCTCAAGTGCCTGAAGAATGGCAGCTAGATTCCTGGGGGCAGAAGGACCTTCAACTTCTGGTGGGTCAACAACTTCTGGAATGACCAAGCTTGGGTCTTTCTTAGAAGGGTTTTCCCTCAAAAAGTCAAAGAGAGTTTTGAAATCCCCAAGTAGAACAGGATATTGAGGTATCCAGACCACAATCGCCCTGCAAGGGTTAGCTTCCAATGCAGCAGCCAGTCTTGCTTCTTCCAATTCATCCACAAATTGCTTCTCTTCCAAGGTATATCTTCCTTCGAGATGAGCAAACCAGAAATCTTCATAACTTCTCAGAATTCCACGAGGCCGTGGAGCAGCTTCTGTTAGAACAAGATTTGTTCTGATCAATATTCTTAGTTTTGATGATAACAAGGATATGAATTTTGTGTGAGATAATGTGGTACTCTAATACATTGCAATTTCCTTTTCAGGAAATATATAAAGAGTATGCACAAATCAACGCTCAGAAGCTTTGTCTCAGAAGGTTCAGCATGCAACATCAGAACATGGTCTGGCAAGACATCAGAAGATGGTCAAGGCAGAATCAGAACATGGGTCTATGGAAGCATCAGAAGAACTTGAGATCAGAAGCAGAAGCACTGAAGTTCTCATGGTATCACGCTCAGAAGCACTTTAAGGTCAGAAGACAAGAAGATGTTATGCACCAAGCTGTTTGACTCTGATGATATTCAAACGTTGTATACACAAACATCAGATCAGAAGAAAGTACAGGTGGCAGGCTACGCTGACTGACAAAAGGAACGTTGGAAGCTATTAAAGGCAACGTCAGTAGACACAGCGTGAACAAGGCTCGAGGTAGTTGACAAAAGCGTGAAACATTAAATGCAATGTTGTACGGAACACGCAAAGCATTAAATGCTCCCAACGGTCATCTTCTCAAGTGCCTATAAATATGAAGTTCTGATGAGAAGCAAGGTTGACGATTTGCTAAAAATTAACTTGCTGAAACGCTGTTCAAACTCAAAGCTCAGAAACTTCATCTTCATCAAAGCTCACTACATTGCTGTTGTAATATATTAGTGAGATTAAGCTTAAACGTTAAGAGAAATATCACTGTTGTGATTATAGATTTTCAGAAGCATTTGTAATACTCTTAGAATTGATTACATTAATTTGTAAGTAACTAGAGTGATCAAGTGTTGATCAGGATACTCTAGGAAGTCTAAGCAGTTGTAATTAGAGTGATCACGTGGTGGTCAGGATACTCTAAGAAAGTCTTAGCTTGTGTCTAAGCATTTGTTCCTAGAGTGATCAGGTTGTGATCAGGATACTCTAGAAGACTTAGTCGTGGGCTAAGTGGAAAACCATTGTAATCTGTTACGATTAGTGGATTAAATCCTCAGGTGAGGTAAATCACTCCGTGGGGGTGGACTGGAGTAGTTTAGTTAACAACGAACCAGGATAAAAATAACTGTGCAATTTGTTTTTATCGTTCAAGTTTTTAGACTACACTTATTCAAACCCCCCCTTTCTAAGTGTTTTTCTATCCTTCAATTGGCATCAGAGCGCCGGTTCTAAGGTGCAAGCACTTAACCGTGTTAAGAAAAGATTCAGGAAGAGAAAAACGCTTCAGTAAAAGATGGCTGGTGAAATTCTAACAGATCCACCTGCATCTACATCTGGCTCTGCTGAGCAATACAATGGTATCAATGGTTATACTAGACCACCAGTATTTGATGGTGAAAACTTTGAATACTGGAAAGATAAACTGGAAAGTTACTTTCTTGGTCTAGATGGTGAACTATGGGATCTTCTGATGGATGGTTACAAACATCCAGTGAAAGCTAGTGGCGTAAAGCTTACGAGGCAAGAAATGGATGATGATCAGAAGAAGCTTTTCAAGAATCATCATAAATGTAGGACTATTTTGCTGAATGCTATCTCTCATGCTGAGTATGAGAAGATATCTAACAAGGAAACTGCCTATGATATATATGAGTCATTGAAAATGACCCATGTGGGAAATGCTCAAGTCAAGGAGACTAAAGCTCTTGCTCTAATCCAGAAATATGAAGCCTTCAAGATGGAGGATGATGAAAACATTGAGAAGATGTTCTCAAGATTTCAAACGCTAACTGCTGGATTAAGAGTTCTAGATAAAGGCTACACCAAGGCTGATCATGTAAAGAAGATTATCAGAAGCTTACCCAGAAGATGGGGTTCAATGGTGACTGCATTCAAGATTGCCAAGAATCTGAATGAAGTTTCTTTGGAAGAGCTTATCAGTGCCTTGAGAAGCCATGAAATAGAGCTGGATGCAAACGAGCCTCAGAAGAAAGGTAAGTCTATTGCGTTAAAATCAAATGTTAAAAAATGTACTAACGCTTTTCAGGCTAGAGAAGAAGATCCTGAAGAATCAGAATCTGAAGAAGAAGATGAACTGTCCATGATCTCCAGAAGGGTAAACCAACTCTGGAAGAGCAAGCAAAGGAAGTTTAGAGGCTTCAGAAGTTCAAAGAGATTTGAACGTGGAGAATCTTCTGGTGATAGAAGATCTGACAAGAAGAAGGCTGTCTGCTATGAGTGCAATGAGCCTGGACATTACAAGAACGAGTGTCCAAAACTTCAGAAGGAGAATCCCAAAAAGAAGTTTCATAAGAAGAAAGGTCTTATGGCAACATGGGATGATTCTGAATCAGAATCGGAATCAGACTCTGAAGGAGAACAAGCCAACTTTGCGCTGATGGCTACAGAAGATGATGGATCAGAATCTACATCAGAATCAGATTCTGAAGAGGTATTTTCTGAACTATCTAGAGAAGAGTTAGTTTCCAGTTTAACAGAGCTTCTGGAACTCAAGGCTCATCTTAGTATCAAATACAAAAAGCTGAAGAAGTAGTTTGAATTTGAAACTAAGAAGCTGGAAGTGGAAAATTCTGAACTGAAGGAAAAAGTTTTAAGTCTATCCAAAGATAGTGGTGAAGGATAGAAAAACACTTAGAAAGGGGGGGGTTTGAATAAGTGTAGCTTTAAAAACTTGACAGATAAAAATAAATTGCACAGTTATTTTTATCCTGGTTCGCTGTTAACTAAGCTACTCCAGTCCACCCCCGCAGAGATGATTGACCTCAACTGAGGATTTAATCCACTAATCGCACGGATTACAATGGTTTTCCACTTAGTCAGCAACTAAGTCTTCCAGAGTCTACTGATCACACACTGATCATTCCAGGAACACTGCTTAGATACCCTCTAAGACTTTTCTAGAGTCTACTGATCCACACGATCACTCTAGTTACAATCTGCTTAGTTCACTTCTAAGACTTCCTAGAGTATTCTGATCCACACGATCACTCTAGTTCCTTACAACTTAATGTAATCCTAAGAGTATTACAATTGCTTCTTAAAAGCGATAATCACAACTGTGATATTTCTCTTAATCGTTTAAGCTTAATCTCACTAATATATTACAACAGCAATGTAGTGAGCTTTGATGAAGATGAAGATTCTGAGTTTAGATTTGAACAGCGTTTCAGCAAGTTTAATATGAGTTGTTTTGGTGCAGAATCGTTAACCTTGCTTCTCATCAGAACTTCATATTTATAGGCGTTGGAGAAGATGACCGTTGAGTGCATTTAATGCTTTGCGTGTTCCGTACAGCATCGCATTTAATGTTATACGCTTTTGTCAACTACCTCGAGCCTTGTTCACGCTGTGTCTACTGACGTAGCCTTTAGTAGCTTTTAACGTTCCTTTTGTCAGTCAGCGTAGCTTGCCGCTTGTACTTTCTTCTGATCTGATGTTTGTGAATACAACGTTTGAATATCATCAGAGTCAAACAGCTTGGTGCATAGCATCTTCTGATCTTCTGACCTTGAAGTGCTTCTGAGCGTGATACCATCAGAACTTCAGTGCTTCTGTTCTCTTGTTCTTCTGATGCTTCCATAGACCCATGTTCTGATTCTGCTTCGACCATCTTCTGATGTCTTGCCAGACCATGTTCTGATGTTGCATGCTGAACCCTTTGAGACAAAGCTTCTGAGCGCTGAATTATGCGTACTCTTTATATATTTCCTGAAAGGGAAATTGCATTGGATTAGAGTACCATATTATCTTAAGCAAAATTCATATTATTGTTATCATCAAAACTAAGATAATTGATCAGAACAAATCTTGTTCTAACAATCTCCCCCTTTTTGATGATGACAAAAACATATATAAATGATATGAATTTGCGATCAGAAAGAATAGACGGCAAAAGACAAATTACACAGCTATAGCATAAGCATATGAATATGTCTCCCCCTGAGATTAACAATCTCCCCCTGAGATAAATAATCTCCCCCTGAAATAAATACTCGAAGAACTTTAATAAAAGACTTCCCTGATTATTTCGGTAGAGATGATCATATAAGCTTCTGCCTTCAGAGAATTCATAGCTTCTGACTTCTGCTTCCATTGGACAGCTTCAAAACTAGAATTTCTTTAGATCCTTAGAACACTCACAGCTTCTGATTCCTGCTTCCATCTAGGACAGCTTCAGAACTTGAATTTCTTTGATCTTCAGAACATTCACAGCTTCTGATTTCTGCTTCCATCTAGGACAGCTTCAGAACTTGAATTTCTTTGATCCTCAGAACATTCACAGCTTCTGATTTCTGCTTCCATTCAGGACAGCTTCAGAACTTGAGTTTTCTGGATCTTTTAGAACATTCACCTCTTCTGATTTCTGCTTCCCTCGGATAGCTTCAGAACTTTTAATGTCTACCAACATCACTTCATGCTAGATTTGTATCAGAACATTGTTGAATGTACCAGAGCATCATCAGCGCATCTCTACATCCTGAAATGTTACAGAACAAAAACTAAACGACAAAAGTCAGCATGAATGAGTATCAGAGCCATATATATATCAGAGCTATATAGGCTAAAATAATGTATCAGAGCAAATAGAATTTTGTCAAAGCAAATAGACAAATATGGATCAAATTCTATTATCAGTGCTTCTGATTCATTCTTCTTTCTTGCTTCTGGTATCTGAAGCTTGATAGCACTCAGCTTGCTTCAGTTTCCATGAGCTTATTCTTTTTACAGAATAACGCTTCTTATGGTTTTGCTTCTTGTGTTTGCTTTGAAGATTCTCTTCACTTCTTTATACCTGCAAAACACTTAAACCATATAGAACTTGCAGTTCTTGTTAGTAAATGTGTGGGAGCTTTACCCAGCAACTGATAGATTAATCAAATCATTTATCATTTATCTTCTCCCCCTTTTTGTCATATCATCAAAAAGCATATTTCAAAAGATTCAGATGATTAAAACGACAAATAAAATCACTGGAATGTAAAAACAAGAAAACTTTTCATTGATAATCAAAAGATATTACATGAAGATGTTTAACAAGCAGATGCAACAAGAAAAAGAAAACTACAAAGACCAAAGCCTAAGACCCTAGCTAAGACAAAGTCTGTGCCAGCATGCCATGAAGGAGTGAAACGCCTCATTGACTGCTTCTTGGGCTTCCAGGCGAGGGGTCAGGGAGACTTGGTTCTGATGCAGATCTTCCACAATCTTTATCAGAGACAACATTCTCAGCGGGTGAAAATGAAGAGATTTCTTCGGAATGGGTTAAGGGAGAGGAAAGGTTAGATGAAGAGGAAGTTGAGTCTAGAAGGAAACAAGATGAGGAAGAAGATGGAGATGATGGAGGGCTTTCACCAGGGGGTTGAAACACACGTCTAGAATAGTTTCCAGATAACATTGCTTCGAATGGATTCACCTTGAGAGGATCATAGGTGATTTTTATCTTTTTGGGTTTGGAAGGTGATGTTTCAACAGCTTTTCTTTTGTTGTTTTGATCATTTTCATGATTTCCTGGGCTTGATGAAGAGTTCATGATGGATTTGCAGAAAATGAACAGCTAGGGTTTGATATGAATGCAAAAAGATAGAGTGAATAGAGAAAATATGAGAGGGAAAGAGAAGTGTTTGAAGAGTATTTAAAAGAAAATAAAATGAAACGAATGATGAAAAGCATTTAATGTTGCGTGACGTGAGGAGAGATAATAAAGACAAATGAGGTGACTAGCACAGTTACCTATGGTCGGCGTCCCTTCAACTGCACGCACGTTTATCCATGAATAGTAACGACAGGTTTACCATCCCGAGATAAAACGTTACAGCTGTTTTGCTTTAAAAGAGGTTCTGAATCAACTTAGACAATGAAACGTTAGTAATAACCGAATCATAATTTCTAAAGGATTTCAATCAGAACTTCTGATAAAAAATAATCCATTTTCATTTCAGAAGATACTCATACATAAGAACTTCTCATCTTCTCATTCTGGGCATAAATCCATACTGATGTTCTTCAGAATGAACTTAAACCTATCTTCAGCCAGGGGTTTTGTAAAGATATCAGCCCATTGATGGTCTGTATTAACAAAGTTTAAAGATATAACACCCTTCTGAACATAGTCCCTTATGAAATGATGTTTAATCTCAATATGTTTAGCTTTTGAATGAAGAATAGGATTCTTAGATAAACATATAGCAGAAGTATTATCACAGAATATAGGAATGTTACTCTCAAATATCTGATAATCTTCTAACTGACTCTTCATCCAGAGCATCTGTGTACTACAACCAGCAGCAGCGACATATTCTGCTTCTGTTGTTGATAGAGCAATAGTTGCTTGCTTCTTGCTATACCAAGAGATCAAATGACTTCCAAGAAATTGGCAACTTCCTGAAGTACTTTTTCTTTCAATTCTGTCTCCAGCATAGTCAGCATCGCAGAATCCTACTAAGTTGTATTCTTTAGATTTTCTGTAAACTAAGCCAACATTAGTAGTACCTTTCAGATACCTTAGAATTCTCTTAACAGCAGTTAAATGAGATTCTCTAGGATCTGATTGGAATCTAGCACACAAACAAACACTGAACAGAATGTCAGGTCTAGAAGCAGTCAGATATAGAAGAGATCCAATCATACCTCTGTATAACTTCTGATCTACCTTCTTACTTACCTCATCCTTACCTAGGATGCATGTTGGATGCATAGGAGTTTTGGCTTCTTTGCAGTCTAGAAGATTAAACTTCTTCAGAAGTTCCTTCACATACTTGGTTTGGTGAACATACGTTCCTTCTGATGTTTGATTTATTTGTATTCCAAGGAAATACTTGAGTTCTCCCATCATGCTCATTTCAAACTCAGCCTGCATAGACTCAGCAAACTCCTTTCCAAGTGTAGCATTAGATGTTCCAAAAATAATATCATCTACATATATTTGACAAATTAAAATATCCCTTTTAAAGGTTTTACAAAAGAGAGTAGTGTCCACTTTTCCTCTAGTGAAACCATTATCCAGAAGGAAAGAACTTAAGCGTTCATACCAAGCTCTGGGAGGCTGTTTCAATCCATACAATGATTTCTTAAGTTTAAAAACATGATTAGGAGACATAGAGTCTTCAAAACCAGGAGGTTGATGGACATAAACTTCTTCATCTATATAACCATTTAAGAAGGCACTCTTAACATCCATCTGATAAAGAGTGATGTTATGTTGAGTGGCAAATGAAATTAATAGACGAATAGATTCTAACCTGGCCACTGGTGCAAAGGTTTCTGTATAATCAATCCCTTCTTGCTGACTATAACCCTGAGCCACCAGTCTGGCTTTGTTCCTTACCACTTCACCTTTCTCACTGAGCTTGTTTCTGAAGACCCATTTTGTACCAATTATATTGAATCCATCTGGTCTAGGAACAAGATCCCAAACATCATTCCTTGTAAACTGATTCAGTTCTTCTTGCATAGCAATTATCCAGTCTGAATCTTCTAGAGCATGATCAACAGAAGTTGGCTCGATCAAAGATACAAGACCTAATTGACAGTCTGCATTGTTCTTAAGGAATGCTCTTGTTCTGATTGGATCATCCTTCTTTCCAAGAATGACATCTTCTGAATGACCAGAGATGAGTCTGGATGATCTTCTGACAGATGGTTCTTCATAAATGCTTAGATCCTCCAGAGAAGCTGATACTTGATCTTCAGATTCTTTGCTTCTGAGAAGCTCTGCTTCTGATGCGTTGCTTCTTGGCTCAACAACTTCTGATATATCAATATCACAATCTGCAAAATTATCAAACTGCTTTGGTTTTTCAGAACCAAGCTTATCATCAAACCTGATATTGATTGATTCTTCTACAATCAATGTTTCAGTATTGTATACTCTGTAGCCTTTTGAGCGTTCAGAATATCCAAGAAGGAAACATTTTTGTGCTTTGGAATCAAACTTACCAAGATGATCTTTAGTGTTCAGAATAAAGCATACACATCCAAAAGGATGGAAATATGAAATGTTGGGCTTTCTATTCTTCCACAATTCATAAGGAGTCTTATTTAGAATAGGTCTGATAGAGATTCTATTCTGAATATAGCATGCAGTGTTTATTGCTTCTGCCCAGAAATGCTTAGCCATATTGGTTTCATTGATCATGGTTCTGGCCATTTCTTGCAGAGTCCTATTCTTTCGTTCTACAACCCCATTTTGCTGTGGAGTTCTAGGACAAGAGAAATCATGGGCAATACCATTTTCTTTGAAGAATTCTTCAAAGGATCTGTTCTCAAATTCACCACCATGATCACTTCTGACCTTTATGATTTTACACTCTTTTTCAGATTGAATCTGAATGCAGAAATCAAAGAACACTGAATGAGTCTCATCCTTATGTTTCAAGAATTTTACCCATGTCCAGCGGCTATAATCATCTACGATGACTAATCCATATTTCTTCCCTCTGACAGATGCTGTTTTGACTGGGCCAAACAGATCAATGTGCAAGAGTTCTAATGGCATTGAGGTAGACACAACATTCTTGGACTTGAATGCAGGTTTGGAGAACTTGCCCTTCTGACATGCTTCACAAAGAGCATCTGATTTGAATTTCAGATTAGGGAGTCCTCTGACCAGATTCAGTTTGTTAATCTGAGAAATCTTTCTCAAACTAGCATGACCTAATCTTCTGTGCCAGACCCACTGCTCTTCAGAAACAGACATAAGACAAGTCACCTTCTGACTCATAAGATCTTGCAGATCTGTCTTATAAATGTTGTTCTTCCTCTTGCCTGTAAATAGGATTGAGCCATCCTTCTGATTTACAGCCTTGCAAGACTCTTGATTAAAGATTATATCATAACCATTGTCACTCAATTGACTGATAGATAAGAGGTTATGAGTTAATCCTTCTACAAGAAGTACATTAGAAATGGAAGGAGAGTTACCAGACTTTATAGTTCCAGAGCCAATTATCTTGCCCTTCTGATCTCCTCCAAACTTGACTTCTCCTCCAGACTTAAGCACCAAGTCTTGGAACATAGACCTTCTTCTTGTCATGTGTCGTGAGCATCCAGAGTCCAGGTACCATGACATGTTGTGCTTTGTCCTTTTTGCAGTCAAGGATATCTGCAATAGGAATAATCTTATCCTTAGGTACCCACATTTTCTTGGGTCCTTTCTTGTTAGATTTTCTCAAGTTCTATTGAACTTGGGTTTAACATTGTAAGCAATAGAAGGAACAGCATGATAATTCTTAATGTGAGTTTCATGATATTTCCTAGGTTGTGTCACATGCTTTTTTGTGTGTGTTATGTGAAAACTTTGAGCATGTGAAGTGTGCCTAATATCATGGGAGTGGCCATACTTGAACTGATCATACAATGGCTTGTATGTGAATTTCATTTCATCAACAGGTTCAAGTTTGTATGGGGTTTCACCCTCAAAACCAATGCCTACTCTTTTGTTTCCAGACACAGCATATATCATAGAAGCTAGCTGACTTCTGCCAATACTTCTAGATAAGAACTTCCTGAAACTTAAATCATATTCTTTCAGAATATGGTTTAGACTAGGAGTGGATTTTTCTGAATCAGAAGGAGATCCAACATTATTGGATAATTTTAAAAGTTTTTCTTTTAATTCAGAATTTTCCAACTCAAGCTTCTTTGTTTCAAATTCAAATAGTTTTTTCAGCTTTTTGTATTTGAGACTAATCTGAGACTTGAGTTCCAGAAGTTCAGTTAGACCGGAAACTAACTCATCTCTAGTAAGTTCAGAAAATACCTCTTCAGAATCTGATTCTGATGTAGATTCTGATTCGTCATCTTCTGTCGCCATCAGCGCACAGTTAGCCTGCTCATCTTCAGAGTCTGAATCATCTTCTGACTCATCCCAGGTTGCCATAAGACTTTTCTTCTTATGAAACTTCTTCTTGGGATTATCCTTCTGAAGATTTGGACATTCATTCTTGAAGTGTCCAGGCTCATTGCATTCATAGCACATGACCTTCTTCTTGTCAAATCTTCTGTCATCAGAAGATTCTCCACGTTCAAATCTCTTTGAACTTCTGAAGCCTCTGAACTTCCTTTGCTTGGTCTTCCAGAGTTGATTTAGCCTTCTGGAGATCAAAGACAGTTCATCTTCTTCTTCAGATTCTGATTCTTCAGGATCTTCTTCTCTAGCCTGAAAAGCGTTAGTGCATTTCTTGATATTTGATTTTAATGCAATAGACTTACCTTTCTTTTGAGGCTCATTTGCGTCCAGCTCTATTTCATGACTTCTCAAGGCACTGATGAGCTCTTCCAGAGAAACTTCATTCAGATTCTTTGCAATCTTGAATGCAGTCACCATAGGACCCCATCTTCTGGGTAAGCTTCTGATGATCTTCTTTACGTGATCAGCCTTGGTGTATCCCTTGTCAAGAACTCTCAATCCAGCAGTAAGAGTTTGAAATCTTGAAAACATCTTTTCAATGTCTTCATCATCCTCCATCTTGAAGGCTTCATACTTCTGGATTAAAGCTAGAGCTTTAGTCTCCTTGACTTGAGTATTTCCTTCATGAGTCATTTTCAAGGACTCATATATGTCATAGGCCGTTTCCCTGTTAGATATCTTCTCATACTCAGCATGAGAGATAGCATTCAGCAAAACAGTTCTGCATTTATGATGATTCCTGAAAAGCTTTTTCTGATCATCATTCATTTCTTGCCTTGTCAGCTTTACGCCTCTGGCATTGACTGGATGTTTGTAACCATCCATCAAAAGATCCCATAGATCACCATCTAGACCAAGAAAGTAACTTTCCAGTTTATCTTTCCAGTATTCAAAGTTTTCACCATCAAATACCGGCGGTCTAGTATAACCATTGTTACCGTTGTATTGCTCAGCAGAGCCAGATGTAGATGCAGGTGTAGACTTTTCACTTTCATCAACCATCTTTTACTGAAGCGTTTTTCTCTTCCTGAATCTTTTCTAAACACGGTTAAGTGCTTGCACCTTAGAACCGGCGCTCTGATGCCAATTGAAGGATAGAAAAACACTTAGAAAGGGGGGGGGGGTTTGAATAAGTGTAGCTTTAAAAACTTGACAGATAAAAATAAATTGCACAGTTATTTTTATCCTGGTTCGCTGTTAACTAAGCTACTCCAGTCCACCCCCGCAGAGATGATTTACCTCAACTGAGGATTTAATCCACTAATCGCACGGATTACAATGGTTTTCCACTTAGTCAGCAACTAAGTCTTCCAGAGTCTACTGATCACACACTGATCACTCCAGGAACACTGCTTAGATACCCTCTAAGACTTTTCTAGAGTCTACTGATCCACACGATCACTCTAGTTACAATCTGCTTAGTTCACTTCTAAGACTTCCTAGAGTATTCTGATCCACACGATCACTCTAGTTCCTTACAACTTAATGTAATCCTAAGAGTATTACAATTGCTTCTTAAAAGCGATAATCACAACTGTGATATTTCTCTTAATCGTTTAAGCTTAATCTCACTAATATATTACAACAACAATGTAGTGAGCTTTGATGAAGATGAAGATTCTGAGTTTAGATTTGAACAGCGTTTCAGCAAGTTTAATATGAGTTGTTTTGGTGCAGAATCGTTAACCTTGCTTCTCATCAGAACTTCATATTTATAGGCGTTGGAGAAGATGACCGTTGAGTGCATTTAATGCTTTGCGTGTTCCGTACAGCATCGCATTTAATGTTATACGCTTTTGTCAACTACCTCGAGCCTTGTTCACGCTGTGTCTACTGATGTAGCCTTTAGTAGCTTTTAACGTTCCTTTTGTCAGTCAGCGTAGCTTGCCACTTGTACTTTCTTCTGATCTGATGTTTGTGAATACAACGTTTGAATATCATCAGAGTCAAACAGCTTGGTGCATAGCATCTTCTGATCTTCTGACCTTGAAGTGCTTCTGAGCGTGATACCATCAGAACTTCAGTGCTTCTGTTCTCTTGTTCTTCTGATGCTTCCATAGACCCATGTTCTGATTCTGCTTCGACCATCTTCTGATGTCTTGCCAGACCATGTTCTGATGTTGCATGCTGAACCCTTTGAGACAAAGCTTCTGAGCGCTGAAT
Source organism: Vicia villosa (assembly GCF_029867415.1). Lineage (NCBI taxonomy): Eukaryota > Viridiplantae > Streptophyta > Magnoliopsida > Fabales > Fabaceae > Vicia > Vicia villosa. Next base: position 55,588,396 of record NC_081183.1, on the reverse strand, counting down.
TATGCGTACTCTTTATATATTTCCTGAAAGGGAAATTGCATTGGATTAGAGTACCATATTATCTTAAGCAAAATTCATATTATTGTTATCATCAAAACTAAGATAATTGATCAGAACAAATCTTGTTCTAACAATCTCCCCCTTTTTGATGATGACAAAAACATATATAAATGATATGAATTTGCGATCAGAAAGAATAGACGGCAAAAGACAAATTACACAGCTATAGCATAAGCATATGAATATGTCTCCCCCTGAGATTAACAATCTCCCCCTGAGATAAATAATCTCCCCCTGAAATAAATACTCGAAGAACTTTAATAAAAGACTTCCCTGATTATTTCGGTAGAGACGATCATATAAGCTTCTGCCTTCAGAGAATTCATAGCTTCTGACTTCTGCTTCCATTGGACAGCTTCAGAACTAGAATTTCTTTAGATCCTTAGAACACTCACAGCTTCTGATTCCTGCTTCCATCTAGGACAGCTTCAGAACTTGAATTTCTTTGATCTTCAGAACATTCACAGCTTCTGATTTCTGCTTCCATCTAGGACAGCTTCAGAACTTGAATTTCTTTGATCCTCAGAACATTCACAGCTTCTGATTTCTGCTTCCATTCAGGACAGCTTCAGAACTTGAGTTTTCTGGATCTTTTAGAACATTCACCTCTTCTGATTTCTGCTTCCCTCGGATAGCTTCAGAACTTTGAATGTCTACCAACATCACTTCATGCTAGATTTGTATCAGAACATTGTTGAATGTACCAGAGCATCATCAGCGCATCTCTACATCCTGAAATGTTACAGAACAAAAACTAAACGACAAAAGTCAGCATGAATGAGTATCAGAGCCATATATATATCAGAGCTATATAGGCTAAAATAATGTATCAGAGCAAATAGAATTTTGTCAAAGCAAATAGACAAATATGGATCAAATTCTATTATCAGTGCTTCTGATTCATTCTTCTTTCTTGCTTCTGGTATCTGAAGCTTGATAGCACTCAGCTTGCTTCAGTTTCCATGAGCTTATTCTTTTTACAGAATAACGCTTCTTATGGTTTTGCTTCTTGTGTTTGCTTTGAAGATTCTCTTCACTTCTTCATACCTGCAAAACACTTAAACCATATAGAACTTGCAGTTCTTGTTAGTAAATGTGTGGGAGCTTTACCCAGCAACTGATAGATTAATCAAATCATTTATCATTTATCTTCTCCCCCTTTTTGTCATATCATCAAAAAGCATATTTCAAAAGATTCAGATGATTAAAACGACAAATAAAATCACTGGAATGTAAAAACAAGGAAACTTTTCATTGATAATCAAAAGATATTACATGAAGATGTTTAACAAGCAGATGCAACAAGAAAAAGAAAACTACAAAGACCAAAGCCTAAGACCCTAGCTAAGACAAAGTCTGTGCCAGCATGCCATGAAGGAGTGAAACGCCTCATTGACTGCTTCCTGGGCTTCCAGGCGAGGGGTCAGGGAGACTTGGTTCTGATGCAGATCTTCCACAATCTTTATCAGAGACAACATTCTCAGCGGGTGAAGATGAAGAGATTTCTTCGGAATGGGTTAAGGGAGAGGAAAGGTTAGATGAAGAGGAAGTTGAGTCTAGAAGGAAACAAGATGAGGAAGAAGATGGAGATGATGGAGGGCTTTCACCAGGGGGTTGAAACACACGTCTAGAATAGTTTCCAGATAACATTGCTTCGAATGGATTCACCTTGAGAGGATCATAGGTGATTTTTATCTTTTTGGGTTTGGAAGGTGATGTTTCAACAGCTTTTCTTTTGTTGTTTTGATCATTTTCATGATTTCCTGGGCTTGATGAAGAGTTCATGATGGATTTGCAGAAAATGAACAGCTAGGGTTTGATATGAATGCAAAAAGATAGAGTGAATAGAGAAAATATGAGAGGGAAAGAGAAGTGTTTGAAGAGTATTTAAAAGAAAATAAAATGAAACGAATGATGAAAAGCATTTAATGTTGCGTGACGTGAGGAGAGATAATAAAGACAAATGAGGTGACTAGCACAGTTACCTATGGTCGGCGTCCCTTCAACTGCACGCACGTTTATCCATGAATAGTAACAACAGGTTTACCATCCCGAGATAAAACGTTACAGCTGTTTTGCTTTAAAAGAGGTTCTGAATCAACTTAGACAATGAAACGTTAGTAATAACCGAATCATAATTTCTAAAGGATTTCAATCAGAACTTCTGATAAAAAATAATCCATTTTCATTTCAGAAGATACTCATACATAAGAACTTCTCATCTTCTCATTCTGGGCATAAATCCATACTGATGTTCTTCAGAATGAACTTAAACCTATCTTCAGCCAGGGGTTTTGTAAAGATATCAGCCCATTGATGGTCTGTATTAACAAAGTTTAAAGATATAACACCCTTCTGAACATAGTCCCTTATGAAATGATGTTTAATCTCAATATGTTTAGCTTTTGAATGAAGAATAGGATTCTTAGATAAACATATAGCAGAAGTATTATCACAGAATATAGGAATGTTACTCTCAAATATCTGATAATCTTCTAACTGACTCTTCATCCAGAGCATCTGTGTACTACAACCAGCAGCAGCGACATATTCTGCTTCTGTTGTTGATAGAGCAATAGTTGCTTGCTTCTTGCTATACCAAGAGATCAACTGACTTCCAAGAAATTGGCAACTTCCTGAAGTACTTTTTCTTTCAATTCTGTCTCCAGCATAGTCAGCATCGCAGAATCCTACTAAGTTGTATTCTTTAGATTTTCTGTAAACTAAGCCAACATTAGTAGTACCTTTCAGATACCTTAGAATTCTCTTAACAGCAGTTAAATGAGATTCTCTAGGATCTGATTGGAATCTAGCACACAAACAAACACTGAACAGAATGTCAGGTCTAGAAGCAGTCAGATATAGAAGAGATCCAATCATACCTCTGTATAACTTCTGATCTACCTTCTTACTTACCTCATCCTTACCTAGGATGCATGTTGGATGCATAGGAGTTTTGGCTTCTTTGCAGTCTAGAAGATTAAACTTCTTCAGAAGTTCCTTCACATACTTGGTTTGGTGAACATACGTTCCTTCTGATGTTTGATTTATTTGTATTCCAAGGAAATACTTGAGTTCTCCCATCATGCTCATTTCAAACTCAGCCTGCATAGACTCAGCAAACTCCTTTCCAAGTGTAGCATTAGATGTTCCAAAAATAATATCATCTACATATATTTGACAAATTAAAATATCCCTTTTAAAGGTTTTACAAAAGAGAGTAGTGTCCACTTTTCCTCTAGTGAAACCATTATCCAGAAGGAAAGAACTTAAGCGTTCATACCAAGCTCTGGGAGGCTGTTTCAATCCATACAATGATTTCTTAAGTTTAAAAACATGATTAGGAGACATAGAGTCTTCAAAACCAGGAGGTTGATGGACATAAACTTCTTCATCTATATAACCATTTAAGAAGGCACTCTTAACATCCATCTGATAAAGAGTGATGTTATGTTGAGTGGCAAATGAAATTAATAGACGAATAGATTCTAACCTGGCCACTGGTGCAAAGGTTTCTGTATAATCAATCCCTTCTTGCTGACTATAACCCTGAGCCACCAGTCTGGCTTTGTTCCTTACCACTTCACCTTTCTCACTGAGCTTGTTTCTGAAGACCCATTTTGTACCAATTATATTGAATCCATCTGGTCTAGGAACAAGATCCCAAACATCATTCCTTGTAAACTGATTCAGTTCTTCTTGCATAGCAATTATCCAGTCTGAATCTTCTAGAGCATGATCAACAGAAGTTGGCTCGATCAAAGATACAAGACCTAATTGACAGTCTGCATTGTTCTTAAGGAATGCTCTTGTTCTGATTGGATCATCCTTCTTTCCAAGAATGACATCTTCTGAATGACCAGAGATGAGTCTGGATGATCTTCTGACAGATGGTTCTTCAGAAATGCTTAGATCCTCCAGAGAAGCTGATACTTGATCTTCAGATTCTTTGCTTCTGAGAAGCTCTGCTTCTGATGCGTTGCTTCTTGGCTCAACAACTTCTGATATATCAATATCACAATCTGCAAAATTATCAAACTGCTTTGGTTTTTCAGAACCAAGCTTATCATCAAACCTGATATTGATTGATTCTTCTACAATCAATGTTTCAGTATTGTATACTCTGTAGCCTTTTGAGCGTTCAGAATATCCAAGAAGGAAACATTTTTGTGCTTTGGAATCAAACTTACCAAGATGATCTTTAGTGTTCAGAATAAAGCATACACATCCAAAAGGATGGAAATATGAAATGTTGGGCTTTCTATTCTTCCACAATTCATAAGGAGTCTTATTTAGAATAGGTCTGATAGAGATTCTATTCTGAATATAGCATGCAGTGTTTATTGCTTCTGCCCAGAAATGCTTAGCCATATTGGTTTCATTGATCATGGTTCTGGCCATTTCTTGCAGAGTCCTATTCTTTCGTTCTACAACCCCATTTTGCTGTGGAGTTCTAGGACAAGAGAAATCATGGGCAATACCATTTTCTTTGAAGAATTCTTCAAAGGATCTGTTCTCAAATTCACCACCATGATCACTTCTGACCTTTATGATTTTACACTCTTTTTCAGATTGAATCTGAATGCAGAAATCAAAGAACACTGAATGAGTCTCATCCTTATGTTTCAAGAATTTTACCCATGTCCAGCGGCTATAATCATCTACGATGACTAATCCATATTTCTTCCCTCTGACAGATGCTGTTTTGACTGGGCCAAACAGATCAATGTGCAAGAGTTCTAATGGCATTGAGGTAGACACAACATTCTTGGACTTGAATGCAGGTTTGGAGAACTTGCCCTTCTGACATGCTTCACAAAGAGCATCTGATTTGAATTTCAGATTAGGGAGTCCTCTGACCAGATTCAGTTTGTTAATCTGAGAAATCTTTCTCAAACTAGCATGACCTAAATCTTGTAAGAGGACTCCCTAATCTGAAATACAAATCAGATGCTCTTTGTGAAGCATGTCAGAAGGGCAAGTTCTCCAAACCTGCATTCAAGTCGAAGAATGTTGTCTCTTCCTCAAGGCCGTTAGAACTCTTGCACATTGATCTGTTTGGCCCAGTCAAAACAGCATCTGTCAGAGGGAAGAAATATGGATTAGTCATCGTTGATGATTATAGCCGCTGGACATGGGTAATGTTCTTAAAACACAAGGATGAGTCTCATTCAGTGTTCTTTGAATTCTGCACTCAGATCCAATCTGAGAAAGAGTGTAAAATCATAAAGGTTAGAAGTGATCACGGTGGCGAATTTGAGAACAGATTCTTTGAGGTGTTCTTCAAAGAAAATGGTATTGCCCATGATTTCTCTTGTCCTAGAACTCCACAGCAAAATGGAGTTGTAGAGCAAAAGAATAGGACTCTACAAGAAATGGCCAGAACCATGATCAATGAAACCAATATGGCTAAGCATTTCTGGGCAGAAGCAATAAACACTGCGTGTTATATTAAGAATAGAATCTCTATCAGACCTATTCTAAATAAGACTCCTTATGAATTGTGGAAGAACAGAAAGCCCAACATTTCATATTTCCATCCTTTTGGATGTGTATGTTTTATTCTGAATACTAAAGATCATCTTGGTAAGTTTGATTCTAAGGCACAAAAGTGTTTCCTTCTTGGATATTCTGAACGCTCTAAAGGCTACAGAGTATACAATACTGAAACATTGATTGTAGAAGAATCAATCAATATCAGGTTTGATGATAAGCTTGGTCTTGAAAAACCAAAGCAGTTTGAGAATTTTGCAGATTTTGATATTGATATATCAGAAGCAGTAGAACCAAGAAGCAAAGCTGCAGAAGCTGACAGTCTCAGAAGCAATGGATCAGAAGATCAAGTTGCTGCATCTTTAGAGAATCTCAGGATTTCTGAAGAGCCAACAGTCAGAAGATCACCTAGACTTGCTTCAGCTCATTCAGAAGATGTGATCCTTGGGAAGAAAGATGATCCCATCAGAACAAGGGCATTCCTTAAGAACAATGCAGAATGTCAATTAGGTCTTGTTTCTTTGATCGAGCCAACTTCTGTTGACCAAGCTCTAGAAGATCCTGACTGGATAATTGCCATGCAAGAAGAACTAAATCAGTTTACAAGGAATGACGTATGGGACTTGGTTCCTAGACCAAAAGGATTTAACATCATCGGCACTAAGTGGGTGTTCAGAAACAAGCTAAGCGAGAAAGGAGAAGTGGTAAGAAACAAAGCCAGACTGGTTGCTCAAGGTTATAGTCAGCAAGAAGGGATTGACTACACAGAAACCTTTGCACCAATGGCCAGGCTGAATTTGAAATGAGCATGATGGGAGAACTCAAGTATTTCCTTGGAATTCAAATCAACCAAACTTCTGATGGAACTTATGTTCATCAAACGAAGTATGTGAAAGAACTTCTGAAGAAGTTTAATCTTTTTGAAAGCAAAGAAGCCAAAACTCATATGCATCCAACATGTGTCCTAGGTAAGGATGAGGTAAGTAAGAAGGTAGATCAGAAGTTGTACAGAGGTATGATTGGATCTCTTCTATACCTAACTGCTTCTAGACCTGACATTCTCTTCAGTGTTTGTTTGTGTGCTAGATTCCAATCAGATCCGAGAGAATCTCATTTAACTGCGGTTAAGAGAATTCTGAGGTATCTGAAAGGTACTACTAATGTTGGTTTAGTTTACAGAAGATCCAAAGATTACAACTTAGTAGGATTTTGTGATACTGACTATGCTGGAGATAGAATAGAAAGGAAGAGTACTTCTGGAAGTTGTCAATTTCTTGGAAGTCACCTAATCTCCTGGTACAGCAAGAAGCAAGCTACAATTGCCCTCTCAACAACAGAAGCAGAATATGTTGCTGCTGCTGGTTGTAGCACACAAATGCTCTGGATGAGAAGTCAGCTAGAAGATTATCAGATATATGAGAGTAACATTCCTATTTTCTGTGATAATACTTCTGCTATATGTTTATCTAAGAATCCTATTTTACATTCAAAAGCTAAACATATTGAGATTAAACATCATTTCATAAGGGACTATGTTCAGAAGGGTGTTATATCTTTAAACTTTGTGGATACAGACCATCAATGGGCTGATATCTTTACAAAACCCCTTGCTGAAGATAGGTTTAAGTTCATTCTGAAGAATATCAGTATGGATTTATGCCCAGAATGAGAAGATGAGAAGATCTTATGTATGAGTATCTTCTGAAATAAGATTGGATTAGTCTTTTATAAGAAGTTTTGATTGTAATCAATTAGAAGTAGTGATTCTATTATTACTAACGGTTCATTGTCTAAAGTTGACTCAGAATCTCTTTAAAAGTAAAACAGCTGTAACTGGCTATTCAGGTGGTAAACACGTGTTCACTATTTCTTGACAAGCGTGCGTGCAGTTGAGGGGACGCCTACTTAGGTAACTGTGCTAATCACTTCTTTTGTCATTATTATCTCTCCTCACGTCATGTAACATTAAATGCTATCCATCATTACCTTTTATTTTTTTCTTTTATATTCTTCAAACGTTTCTTTTCCCTGTTATATTTCTCTCTCTGCATTCAGTTTCTTTTTTCGCTCTCTCTCTCTATCTCTCTTTGCATTCATATCATAAACCCTAGCGGTTTTCACTATCTGCACTTCATCATGAATCCTTCTTCAAGCTCTTCAAATCAAGAATCTGATCGTAAACAAAAGAGAAAGGCAACTGATGAACCAGAAAACAAACCAAAAAGAGTAAGGATCACATACGATCCTCTCAAGGTGAACCCCTTTGAAGCTATGATGTCTGGAAACTATTCTAGACGTGTGTTTAAACCTCTTGACGGTATCCCTCAATCACCTTCCTCTTCACAAACATCCACCACCTCTTCCTCATCATTCATCTCTCTGGAACCACCATATTCACCATCTGATATCTCTTCTCCTTCAACCCATCCCACAGATATCTCCTCATCTCTCTCACACCCTTTTCCCACCAGAACACCTAACCCCTACAGCTTTGTGTTTCCTGACTCCAGATTCACTGTCAACCCTCCAACACCTACCACTCAATCATTTCTTGAGCTTTTACACTCAGATGTAAATAGCTGGTTGGAGATTCTGGGTGCTGCACACCTTAACCATCTGGATGAGTATGCTACCTGCAACCTCTGGGAAGCCTTTCGCCAGGATTTTCTGGTTAGGGCTACGGATATTCAGAGAAGGATCATGACTGAAGCACCTGGTGTTCGTGGTCTTCGTTTGGAAGTTGGTGAAAGCAGCTATCACCATCTCATCAGGAACAGAAGAGTTCTTGAAGAGAGGATACCTGCAGATGAGATGGAAGAAGAGAATCTCTGCAGAGACATAGTGGTTTGGAGACCATGGTATCCAGTGCTGACTGGAGATTTTCAGTGGTTGTTCAATTGGTTCAGAATGAACCCTTCTGAAAGCGCACCTCACATGGTCTTTCCAGAAGTGGTTTATCCTGCTGAAGTTGCTGGTCCTACTCCTCCAACAAACCTAGCAGCTATTCTTCAGGCGTTGGAAGTTGGAGCTTCTGAGTTGCCTGAACCAGAATATGCTGAGGCTGCTCCTGAGTCAGACTCAGATGCTGAGATGGAAGATGCACAAGCTGGAGACCTTCCAGAAGATCGTCCTGTTGAGATCGCTGTCCGTGTTGGTAGAAGTTCTGGTGCCTCTTCGTCTGGTGAACCTTCAGTTCTGATGGAGACCTTGGAAGTTCTACATCAGAATCACGCCATGATGGCTTCTCGTTTGGGCATGCAAGAAGCAACCAGTGTTGAGTTTCGCTCCTTCATGGCAAGGCAAACTGCAAGCACTGACAGGATTCATGATGTTCTGGCGCGAATTTTGTCTAGACTAGGGTCTTAGTCTTTGGTCTTTGTAGTTTTTCTTTCCTTGTTGCATCTGCTTGTTCTGCATCCTTTTTGTGTACTTTTCTTTGTTCAAATCAATGAAAAAGTTTATTTCTGTTTCATTCCTTTTGTCTCTTGCTTTACATCTGAATCTTTTATAGTCTTTTTGATGTTATGACAAAAAGGGGGAGAAAATATATGATAAATGATCTGATTAAATATTATATCAGTTACCGGGTAAAAAAAAGGCCCCACATTACTAACAGAACTTGCAAAGTTCTATGCTTTAAGTTGTGTTGTTGCAGGAATTGAAGATTCTCTTTACAACTCTCTTTACAAGATCAACATAAGAAGCAACAAGATGAATCAAGTTCTTGGATTCTTGAAGCAAGCTGAGTGCTATGAAGCTTCAGAATCAGAAGCAAGAAGGAAAAATGTTCAAATATTCTGATGATAGAATATGATCTGAAACATTATGTTTATGTGTTCTGACACATACCATATGGCTCTGATACATATTATGTGTTCTGAAACATATTCTATGTTCTGACTCATTCATGCTGACTTTTGTCGTTTAGTTTTGTTTTGTAACATTTCAGGATGTAGAGATGCTCTGATGATGCTCTGGTACATTCAACAATGTTCTGATACAATCTAGCATGAAGTGACGAAAGAAGAAATTCAAGCTCTGAAGCTGTCCCAATGGAAGCAAGAATCAGAAGCTGTGAATGTTCTGAAGATCAAAGAAATTCAAGTTCTGAAGCTGTCCGATGGAAGCAGAAGTCAGAAGCTGTGAATGTTCTGAGGATCTAAAGAAATTCAATATTCTGAAGCTGTCCTATGGAAGCAGAAATCAGAAGTCATGAATGTTCTGTAGATCAAGCATATGTGAACGTCTCTGCTGAAATACTCAGGGAAGTCTTTTATTTATAAAATTCTTCTAGTATTAATTTCAGGGGGAGATTGTTAATCTCAGGGGGAGACATATTCACATGCTTATGCTATAGCTGTGTAAATTGTCTTTAGCTGTCTGCTCTTTCTGATCGCAAATTCATATCATTTATATATGTTTTTGTCATCATCAAAAAGGGGGAGATTGTTAGAACAAGATTTGTTCTGATCAATATTCTTAGTTTTGATGATAACAAGGATATGAATTTTGTGTGAGATAATGTGGTACTCTAATATATTGCAATTTCCTTTTCAGGAAATATATAAAGAGTATGCACAAATCAGCGCTTAGAAGCTTTGTCTCAGAAGGTTCAACATGCAACATCAGAACATGGTCTGGCAAGACATCAGAAGATGGTCAAGGCAGAATCAGAAAATGGGTCTATGGAAGCATCAGAAGAACTTGAGATCAGAAGCAGAAGCACTGAAGTTCTCATGGTATCACGCTCAGAAGCACTTCAAGGTCAGAAGACAAGAAGATGCTATGCACCAAGCTGTTTGACTCTGATGATATTCAAATGTTGTATACACAAACATCAGATCAGAAGAAAGTACAGGTGGCAGGCTACGCTGACTGACAAAAGGAACGTTGGAAGCCATTAAAGGCAACGTCAGTAGACACAGCGTGAACAAGGCTCGAGGTAGTTGACAAAAGCGTGAAACATTAAATGCAATGTTGTACGGAACACGCAAAGCATTAAATGCTCCCAACGGTCATCTTCTCAAGTGCCTATAAATATGAAGTTCTGATGAGAAGCAAGGTTGACGATTTGATAACAATTAACTTGCTGAAACGCTGTTCAAACTCAATGCTCAGAAACTTCATCTTCATCAAAGCTCACTACATTGCTGTTGTAATATATTAGTGAGATTAAGCTTAAACGTTAAGAGAAATATTACTGTTGTGATTATAGCTTTTCAGAAGCATTTGTAATACTCTTAGAATTGATTACATTAATTTGTAAGTAACTAGAGTGATCAAGTGTTGATCAGGATACTCTAGGAAGTCTTAGCTTGTGTCTAAGCAGTTGTAATTAGAGTGATCACGTGGTGGTCAGGATACTCTAAGAAAGTCTTAGCTTGTGTCTAAGCATTTGTTCCTAGAGTGATCAGGTTGTGATCAGGATACTCTAGAAGACTTAGTCATGGGCTAAGTGGAAAACCATTGTAATCTGTTGCGATTAGTGGATTAAATCCTCAGGTGAGGTAAATCACTCCGTGGGGGTGGACTGGAGTAGTTTAGTTAACAACGAACCAGGATAAAAATAACTGTGCAATTTGTTTTTATCGTTCAAGTTTTAGACTACACTTATTCAAACCCCCTCTTTCTAAGTGTTTTTCTATCCTTCAGCTTCTACACAGGCTTCCTGAAGTTCTATAAACAGAGCATCTGATTCTCTGCGTAAGATCCTCCAGAACTTCCTCATAGCGACGTCATTCAAGCCGGAACTTTCAGCAATTCTGAGGGTATCAAAGATACTTCTGAGATTCCTCTTTACCTTTTCAAAAATTACACCAATAGGGTAGACAAGGCGGGATTTTATTTTGATTTTTGAAAAGGCAGGGTTGGGGACGAAATAAGGTTGAGGTTCTCTATCCAACCTATAAGAAGATTCTGCTTCATTATCAGACTCTAACACAACCAGTTCAGCTTCAGGATGAGGCTTTGGAGTGTAGTTGCAGTCACGGAGCAGTTGCTCATGTGATGCAGAGGTTGGAAGATCAGAACCACTATGGTTGTTTTGAGAGGTGGAAGGAATGTGTTCAAAGTTGGCATGGGGAGAAGGTTGAGAGATGGAGATATTCGTGTGAGGTGGAAAGAGAGTTTAAAGGGGTGGTATATCCAAAACAGGATTGATGGAGGGTGGAGAAGAAGGAATGGTTACAGGAGAATATGGAGGTGTAAGAACATGGACATTTATAGGTGATTCTGATGGGGCTTTTTCTGGTTCAGAGATAGGGGCAACCGCTATTGATGCAACTTCTGAAATACCAGCAGGAGTAGAATCAGTGTCAGAAATACGTATACCTTTGGATGATTTTTGAATAGCTTTGGCCACAGCCTCAAGCTTCTTCTGCTTCTTATCCTTCGGCTTTTCAACAACCTTTGTTTTGCCGCTAGAGATCTCTTTCCTTCTGACGCTTGCCAGAACTTCCTGCTGATTCATAGCCTCTTGAACATCATTTTCTTCATCGGAGTCTTGAATTATCAGCTTCCTTTTTCTGGTTTTCTCCTTCCCAACAACTTCAACAATCTCTGCATTGTTATTTGACTTCTTCTTCTTCTCAGCTTCCTTCTTATTCTTCTCAAATTCAACAGAAACAGCCTTAACAACCTTCGCAATGATTTCTTCCGGAACTACTTCTTTCTCAGTGGTAGCAACAACTTTCTGAACTACCTTCACCTGATTAACAGAAGGATGATCAAACTTTCTTTTGGTCCTTCCTTCCTTCTTGCGATATACTTTAATAGGAGCACCTTTCTCTTGATCTTTAAGACTTTTATCCTCTTTTTGTGACTTCAGATACCTAGTTCTGACTTCTGGTACCTCACTATTGAAGAAGGTTTCAAATTCAGCTAGAACGGGTTCTCTTCTGATTCTTGTTCCAGCAAGAGGTTGGGGAGTCTTGATGATAGTCTTAATCACCTTCATCTTCTTTAAAGTGAAAGCATTCAGGCAGCTCCCAGAGGTGACAGCAAGGTCTTTGATAAAACCTTCAGTTTCCAGGTTCTCAACAATCTTGGAATGAACCAGAAGATTTGTGATAATTCTACCAAAAGGAATGGTGGTACAACTTTTTTCTCTGAAGGCATTTCTGGAATCCTTCACAGCCTTCCACATATGGTTGAAGATAATGTAGATAGCATCAACCTTCTTCTTAGTGGCAATGCAATACAGAATGTATTTTTGCTCATTGCTGACGAAGTCAGAAGCATGTGTCCCTTTCCTGTGATAAAAACACCCAAGAAGAATCTTGGTCCAGATTTTGTAGAGATGTCTCATGTCCTTGACATTCTTTGTTTCATTTACGTCTGTGTAGAGAGTAGATAAAACATCTTTCCAATTAGCCCTTTGATCGATTTCAAAAGCTCCCTCAGGGTTTCTGAGATCAAACATCATCCTTAGGATGTTCTCAGTCACTACCACAAACTTTCCATGGACGAAAGACAAGATGGATTTAGGGGCGACAACTGCATGTACCCAGAATTCCTTGACAAGATCTGGATAGACTGGTCCACAGAACTCAGCGAACAATGAAGTCCATCCTTGAAAAATTATATCTTCTTTGAGATGAAATTGGTGTTCTTCAATGTTATCAAAATCAACCATGAGTTCACATAGAACTTCTAATTCATCCTTAGGAATGGAGCACGCAACGACTAGAGTGAGTTCCTGATTTTATTCATCTTGAATATGGAGAGGAGCAGATGAACCAACATTTTGAGATGAAGAAGCAGCCATTGAAGCAGAATGAACAAAAGAGAAGAACAAATTCTGGGTTTTTGGTTAGGGTTTTAGAAGAGACTAAGAAGTTTTCAAAAGAAAGTATGCAAGAAGAGAGAGAGAATGGGAGCGAAAAAGATAAATGATATGATTTGAAAAGAATATATAGAGACGGATTTAAAAAAAATGCAATAAAATTTTGAGAATGAACAGTTACATAATCAAAGGAAATCAATTACATTAAATGATAAGTGACGTTAGGTGAGAGAACGTGGTAAATGAAATGATTTAACACAGTTACCTAGGTCGGCGTCTTTTCAACTGCACGCTTTGTACTAACCGTACATACACGTGTTCATCATCAGAAAATAGATGACAACTATATTTTACTGAATAGACTTTACGCCTTTTGATTCTGATCACTGCTTCTGATTGTCATTCTTTAGAAATGATCTTATTCTGATAGGATCATCTTTCTTCCCAAGAATAACATCTTCTGAATGAGCTGAAGCAAGTCTAGGTGATCTTCTGACTGTTGGCTCTTCAGAAATCCTGAGATTCTCTAAAGATGCAGCAACTTGATCTTCTGATCCATTGCTTTTGAGATTTCCAACTTCTGCAGCTTTGCTTCTTGGTTCTACAGCTTCTGATATATCAATATCTATATCTGCAAAATTCTCAAGCTGCTTTGGTTATTCAAGACCAAGCTTATCATCAAACCTGATATTGATTGATTCTTCTACAATCAATGTTTCAGTGTTGTACTCTGTAGCCTTTAAAGCGTTCAGAATATCCAAGAAGGAAACACTTTTGTGCTTTAGAATCAAACTTACCAAGATGATCTTTAGTATTTAGAATGAAACACACACATCCAAAAGGATGAAAATATGAAATGTTGGGCTTTCTGTTCTTCCACAATTCATAAGGAGTCTTATTTAGAATAGGTCTTATAGAGATTCTATTCTGAATATAACACGCAGTGTTTATTGCTTCTGCCCAGAAGTGCTTAGCCATATTGGTTTCATTGATCATGGTTCTGGCCATTTCTTGTAGAGTCCTATTCTTTCGCTCTACAACTCCATTTTGCTGTGGAGTTCTAGGGCAAGAGAAATCATGGGCAATACCATTTTCTTTGAAGAACTCCTCAAAGAATCTGTTCTCAAATTCGCCACCATGATCACTTCTGACCTTTATGATCTTGCACTCCTTCTCAGATTGGATCTGAGTTCAGAATTCAAAGAACACTGAATGAGACTCATCCTTGTGTTTCAAGAACTTTATCCATGTCCAGCGGCTATAATCATCTACGATGACTAATCCATATTTCTTCCCTCTGACAGATGCTGTTTTGACTGGGCCAAACAGATCAATGTGCAAGAGTTCTAACGGCATTGAGGAAGAAACAACATTCTTAGACTTGAATGCAGGTCTGGAGAACTTGCCCTTCTGACATGCTTCACAAAGAGCAGCTGATTTGTATTTCAGATTAGGGAGTCCTCTGACCAGATTTAGTTTATTAATCTGAGAAATCTTTCTCAAACTAGCATGTCCTAATCTTCTGTGCCAGACCCATTGCTCTTCAGAAACAGACATAAGACAAGTCACCTTCTGCTTCTCAAGATCTGAAAGATCAATCTTATAAATGTTGTTCTTTCTCTTGCCTGTAAATAGGATTGAGCCATCCTTCTGACTTACAGCCTTGCAAGACTTTTGATTGAAGATTATATCATAACCATTGTCACTTAATTGACTTATGGACAATAAGTTATGCGTTAATCCTTCTACAAGAAGTACATTAGATATGGAAGGAGAGTTACCAAGACTTATGGTTCCAGAGCCAATGATTTTGCCCTTCTGATCTCCTCAAAACTTGACTTCACCACCTGGTTTAAGCACCCGGTCTTGGAATGAAGACCTTCTTCCCGTCATGTGTCGCGAGCACCCAGAGTCCAGGTACCATGACATTTTGCTTTTTGTCCTCTTTGCCGCCAAGGATATCTGCAACAGAAATTATCTTCTCCTTAGGTACCCACAATTTCTTGGGTCCTTTCTTGTTAGTTCTCCTCAAGTTCTGATTGAACTTGGGTTTAGCAAAATATTTAACAGGAGGAACATCATGATATTCTTTAGGTTTGTCAGCATGATATTTCTTAGGATGTGTCACATGCTTCTAGGTGTGAACAGTGTTAAACTTCTGTGCATGTGAAGTGAGCCTAATATCATGTGCATGGCCATATTTGAACTGATCATACAATGGCTTGTATGTGATCTTCAGATCATCAACAGGTTCAAATTTATGTGAGGTATCACCCTCATAGCCAAAACCAAACCTTCTGTTTCCAGAAACACCATATATCATAGAAGCAAGATGACTTCTGCCAATACTTCTAGATAAGAACTTTCTGAAGCTCGAGTCATATTCTATCAGAATATGATTCATGCTAGAATGGTTTTTTCTGTTTTAGAAGGAGATCCACTATCTTTGGATAGATTTAAAACTTTTTCCTTCAGTTCAGAATTTTCCAATTCCAGCTTTTTAGTTTCAAATTCAAACTGCTTCTTCAGCTTTTTGTATTTGATACTAAGATGAGCCTTGAGTTCCAGAAGTTCTGTTAAACTGGAAACTAACTCTTCTCTAGATAGTTCAGAAAATACCTCTCCAGAATCTGATTCTGATGTAGATTCTGATCCATCATCTTCTATAGCCATCAGCGCGAAGTTGGCTTGTTCTCCTTCAGAGTCTGATTCTGATTCAGATTCAGAAATATCCCATGTTGCCATAGGACCTTTCTTCTTATGAAACTTCTTCTTGGGATTCTCCTTCTGAAGTTTTGGACACTCGTTCTTGTAATGTCCAGGCTCATTGCACTCATAGCAGGCAGCCTTCTTCTTGTCAGATCTTCTGTCACCAGAAGATTCTCCTCGTTCAAATCTCTTTGAACTTCTGAAGCCTCTAAACTTCCTTTGCTTTCTCTTCCAGAGTTGGTTTACCCTTCTGGAGATCATGGACAGTTCATATTCTTCTTCATATTCTGATTCTTCAGGATCTTCTTCTCTAGCCTGAAAAGCGTTAGTACATTTTTTAACATTTGATTTTAACGCAATAGACTTACCTTTCTTACGAGGCTCGTTTGCATCCAGCTCTATTTGATGGCTTCTCAAGGCACTGATAAGTTCTTCCAAAGAAACTTCATTCAGATTCTTGGCAATCTTGAATGCAGTCACCATTGGACCCCATCTTCTGGGTAAGCTTCTGATAATCTTCCTTACATGATCAGCCTTGGTGTAGCCTTTATCCAGAACTCTTAATCCAGCAGTTAGCGTTTGAAATCTTGAGAATATCTTCTCAATATCTTCATCATCCTCCATCTTGAAGGCTTCATATTTCTGGATTAGAGCAACAACTTTAGTCTCCTTGACTTGAGCATTTCCCTCATGGGTCATTTTCAATGACTCATATATATCATAGGCAGTTTCCCTGTTAGATATCTTCTCATACTCAGCATGAGAGATAGCATTCAGCAAAACAGTCCTACATTTATGATGATTCTTGAAAAGCTTCTTCTGATCATCATCCATTTCTTGCCTCGTAAGCCTTACGCCACTAGCTTTCACTGGATGTTTGTAACCATCCATCAGAAGATCCCATAGTTCACCATCTAGACCAAGAAAGTAACTTTCCAGTTTATCTTTCCAGTATTCAAAGTTTTCACCATCAAATACTGGTGGTCTAGTATAACCATTGTTACCATTGTATTGCTCAGCAGAGCCAGATGTAGATGCAGGTGGATTTGTTGGAATTTCACCAGCCATCTTTTACTGAAGCGTTTTTCTCTTCCTGAATCTTTTCTAAACACGGTTAAGTGCTTGCACCTTAGAACCGGCGCTCTGATGCCAATTGAAGGATAGAAAAACACTTAGAAAGGGGGGGTTTGAATAAGTGTAGTTTAAAAACTTGAACGATAAAAACAATTTGCACAGTTATTTTTATCCTGGTTCGTTGTTAACTAAACTACTCCAGTCCACCCCCACTGAGTGATTTACCTCACCTGAGGATTTAATCCACTAATCGCAACAGATTACAATGGTTTTCCACTTAGCCCACGACTAAGTCTTCTAGAGTATCCTGATCACAACCTGATCACTCTAGGAACAATTGCTTAGACACAAGCTAAGACTTTCTTAGAGTATCCTGACCACCACATGATCACTCTAATTACAACTGCTTAGACACAAACTAAGACTTCCTAGAGTTTCCTGATCAACACTTGATCACTCTAGTTACTTACAAATTAATGTAATCAAATAAGAGTTTTACAATGCTTCTGAAAAGCTATAATCACAACAGTGATATTTCTCTTGAAGTTTAAGCTTAATCTCACTAATATATTACAACAGCAATGTAGTGAGCTTTGATGAAGATGAAGTTTGAGAGCTTTGATTTGAACAGCGTTTCAGCAAGTTAATATTCACAGCAATCGTCAACCTTGCTTCTCATCAGAACTTCATACTTATAGGCACTTGAGAAGATGACCGTTGGTAGCATTTAATGCGTTGCGTATTCCGTACAGCATTGCATTTAATGTTTCACGCTTTTGTCAACTACCTCGAGCCTTGTTCACGCTGTGTCTACTGACGTTGCCTTTAATAGCTTCTAACGTTCCTTTTGCCAGTCAGCGTAGCCTGCCATCTATACTTGCTTCTGATCTGATGTTTGTGTATACAACGTTTGAATATCATCAGAGTCAAACAGCTTGGTGCATAACATCTTCTTGTCTTCTGACCTTGAAGTGCTTCTGAGCGTGATACCATGAGAACTTCAGTGCTTCTGCTTCTGAACTCAAGTTCTTCTGATGCTTCCATAGACCCGTGTTCTGATTCTGCCTTGACCATCTTCTGATGTCTTGGCAGACCATGTTCTGATGTTGCATGCTGAACCTTCTGAGTCAAAGCTTCTGAGCGCTGATTTGTGCATACTCCTTATATATTTCCTGAAAGGGAAATTGCAGTGTATTAGAGTACCACATTATCTCACACAAAATTCATATCCTTGTTATCATCAAAACTAAGAATATTGATCAGAACAAATCTTGTTCTAACAATCTTCATGGATGACTTATCGGTGTACGAATCCAGTTTTAATGATTGTTTGAAAAACTTAGAAATGGTTTTAGAAAGGTGCGTTAAATCCAATCTAGTGCTAAATTGGGGAAAATGCCACTTCATGGTGAAGGAAGGCATAGTCTTAGGATACTTAGTGTCTCCTAGAGGAGTAGAGGTTGACCAGGCTAAAATTGAAGTTATAGAGAAGTTGACTCTGTTGCACCCCCAATTTTTGACCACTGAGATCCCAACATATCCTAAATATTAGGATCATCATTGTAATCATTATCATCATGCATTTATCTATTATTAACCCAAAATACATAAATTTGTTGTTTGTTGCTTGTGTCCCAAAACAGTAGACTACTCAAGGAGAAGTTGAACAAATTAGGGTTTTGAGGCCCACCAAGAAATTTAAATTTCTTCTATGATTCAAGGGGTTCTTCAATCAAAATTAAAACCCAAGGATGGGTCAATGCAAGATCAATCACCTTCAAGTTCATTAGAAGCTCCAATTAGGGTTTTTGACCTAATTTCTATGGAGGGTTGACTTTTAATCAGGAGGTAGTTCCAAGACTCAAAATATGATTCAAGGGCATTCAAATCAACATCATCGTCCATCCATATCATTCATTTGAAAAGGAGAGCTTGATTCATTCAGAAATCACAAAACTGCAGTTCATTTGGAAAAAGTCAACTATGCAAGTCAATCTTTGACTTTTGAGGAAAATAGTCAACCATGGACTTTTAAGGATTCAAATCATCATCATATGGATATTAAAGACATTTGATCAAATAAAATTCAAAGAATTCATCAAGAATCAAAAAGTCAACAAAAAGTAAAACTAGGGTTTTTAAGTGTATTTTGACCTAATTCATGGATCTCCAAATTTTGCCTACACACTCAAAAATCTCCCAACATGAAAGTTGTAGATCTTGGCATAACAAACAACTTATCACACTGGAACTTTTTTCAAAAAGTGATTATTTTGAGAGATATGGAATTAAGAAGATAATTTTCAAAAGACTTAGAGAAATTTTCAAGTGTTTTACTTGGATTTTTTCTTAACTTTATGGCCATTTTTCTCAATGATCCAAAAAGAGTTTGAGGAAACTTTTAACTACTCATTTGAATTATGTAGCAAGGGCTTTTCAAAGAGCTAAGTAGCATGAAATTTCATGGCTTGAGCAAGGAGATATGATTTTGTCAATATGCCAACATGAACACTTGAAAATGAAGAAGAAACATGAAGAAAGTGAAGAAGTTATGAACAAAACTTGTTCAAATTTGAAAGATTGCATGCTTAAAGCTTTGTACCTCACCATTGAAACCATAACTTTCTCATTTCTTCATAAACAATCAAGATGATACACAAGTCACATGTGAACTTAAAACTCTGAACTTTTTCCATCCACAAGCCCTAGTTCTTGCCTATAAATAGAGGACCTTGCCTCTTGGATCATACACACCAGAATTCCCCAAGTCCACCTTCACTTGAAATTATCCATTTCTTAATCTTTTCCTTTTTATAGTGAATTCTTGTTCTAAGAGTTCTGGGTGTCAACCAATGGTTTAGACAACTTCTAAACATAATTTAGAAGGTGTCTATACCTTCCTTAGCCTCTCAAAGGTCCCCAAGTGAAAAATCACTTTTCAACCTCCATTAAAGGTCTTTTTGAGGTCTTAACTTGCCATTTTTCAAACCAAACACTTCAAAGCCAAATTAACCCCCCAAACAACTTCTAATAATCATATAGAAGCTGTACCATACCCCTAAACACAAGCCAAACACCTACAAATCAAAATCACCCTTCAAATTTTCACTTTAAATAACCTTTGAACCAAAGTTTGGAATTTGAGTTTTACTCGTGCGTTTTAAGGCTTTTTGAGTTTGATAGCTTCTAAACATCATATACAAGCTATCTAAACTTCTGTTTTGCATCTAGAACATTATTTCCATAGCTAACTCACAATAACTTTTTCAAGTTTAAGGTGAAATCGAATTTTGTTTTGCAGGAACTTTCAAGCAAATCTAAGCATTGCAATAGCTTCCTGGTGGTTTGTTGAAGCTTTCGGAGTCCTTGATACATTCCCAGGTCCTCTCAATCACTCTCCAAACCTCCATTTTCAGAGGTATGTGACTCAACTTCGAGCTCTCTCAAAAGGAGATCAATTCATGTGCTTCTTGTTATCAAAATGCTCGTTTTTACATACTAATTGATAGCCATAAGGTTTTGATCATTGACTGTTTGAATTAAGAGTTTAATTTTAAATTTGATTTTTAGGGTTCATACGGTTTTGAATGAAATTCTTAAGTTTCATAATAAACTAATGAATGATAACTACATGGTTGAACTCCTGATGAAATTTCAAGCAACTTCCATGTTTACATTTTCTTAAATGGTTGAGAAATGAGGGAGTTGAATTTCAGCCATGGAGGTTGTGTTGTTGTTGCTGTGTTCCTGTCGTGAGGAAGAAGATGAAGATCTTCTGTGTTTAAAATTTGAAAAATGGCGCGCTACTTTAAAATATATTGAATTGGAGTTGAGTTACTAACGACTACATCGTTACAGCTCAATTGGCAAAGCGCTTCACATTTCTTATGACCACAAAGTCTGGGGTTCGAATCCCCCTCGCCCCAGACTTTTGATTTATTTTGCATTTTTTCCATTTCAACTAAGTTTCACATATTTTGAACTGAATGCATCCTTCTATCACTACACGTGAGCAGCCCAGTTGGTCCATGTTTTGTGTATAGAGTGATAGGGCGTGGGTTCAAGCCTTGGCCCCCACATTCCTATATTTTTATCACTAGTTTATTTCACTCATTTTATTAAACTTTGAAAAAATCATAAAAAATAGGTAAATTAATATTTTTAATCCTTTCTTCTTTTGTGTTTCATTTAGTTAGTGTATTTTCATACCATGTTAAAAAATCACAAAAATATTTATTTTATCATCATTTTAAAATTAATCAAAAACAAGTCTTTTAATATATGAAAAATTTACAAAAATATGTTTCCTTCTGAATATTTTTCTAAAAGTGACTTAGTATATTTTTGTAAATACTTGTTTAGGGTTAGGTTAGAATGTCATTGAATTTCTCATGTACCCTTAGACCAATTCTCTTAAAGAATTAGGTATTTAACAATTAAAATTAATTAGGTCTAGGTATTTCTTTAGAAACGCTAAATCAAAACTCTAATTTAAAAACCTTAGGTTTAAAACCCTAACCAAAAGTTTTGCAACATGTTGATCTTTGTTTATCCATGTTTATTTGTGCTTGTACATACTTGTTGATTTTAATCCATGCTTTGTACTTAATTGTTATTTAAATATCATATCTTATTTGTTTTGTTTATCTAACCCAATGTTTAATCATCACATTAATCATTCATCATTCATACATGATTTGGATCCAAGGGCTTAGATACATTCATCTCTTGCTTGTTAACACTCACTTGTTTGTTCTTTTACATACATGAGGTATTTATTGTTAATTGTTTAAGCTTGATGTTTTATCCAAAGGATGAGAATGATATTGACTAAATTGTCAAGGTACTTAAATTCTTTTCCAATCTCTTTTTACTTTTGTGTTAAGTATTTTAAAGCTTTTCACTTGTTTATGGTGTAGTATTGTTAAAGCTTAACCAAAAACCTTTTGTTTTGAAACCTTGGCATTAAGAATAGAATTATACCCGGTGAAACTATTCTTGATCCATTGATCTTGTTTTTAAACCTTGGTGTTAAGAGATGAATTATTCCCGGTGAAACTTCTCTTAATCCATTGACCATGTATTTTAAAGCTTGGTCTTTTTGATTTGTTTTAAAGTTTGTTAAGTATTTTAAAGCTTAACCCTGTTAAAACTTATTAGGTATTTTAAAGCCTAATTCCTTTTTCAAATTGTTAAGTATTTTAAAGCTTAACCTTTTAAACTTATTAGGTATTTTAAAGCCTAATCTTCTTTTAAACTTGTTAAGTATTTTAAAGCTTAATCCTCTTTTAAAAATTTGTGAGTATTTTAAAGCTCACACCCAAAAAGATTTTGGCCACTTTGGTCCCCCTTATTTTCCTTTTTAAAAGAGGAACTACAGAAGCTCTGACTTCCCTATTGCACTTAAGGGGTATTTAGGCCTAAGATGTCATATCTTATCGAGCTCACTTTCAAAAACTTCTCTTCCCATACCCACCCTCTATTTCAAACAAGTTTTTCATATAGGATTTTCACAAAAAAGGTTATTTGCAAACAAAAGATAATAAAACAAAAACAAAGAGGTTCCTATGGAGTACCATGGATATGAGGGGTACTTAAAACCTTCCCCTTGTATAGCAAACCCTCCGTAGCCAGAACTCTGATCGCGACTTTACGTGTCTATAAATCTGATAACTGCAAGTGCACAGTCGTGTCGTGTAGTTTTAAAAGATATCGAATCCACAGGGACTATGAATCGATCTACCGTTATCTAAGGTTACTATGTAAAGCTAGGAGTACCAAAATTTCGATTGTTCCTAAGGGAAAGTGATTGTGGGAAGATAAAGAATAATAATAAAAGACAGGTATCAGTATGTATTTCGTTTAACTAAAGGTAATCCGAAGGTCCATTGGCTTTTGCATAATTAAATTAAAAATCTTTACTAGTTCCATTGATTAAAAATCCTCGTCTCAAACTTTCGCTCTGTTGATTCAGACTACTATCCTAATCCTAATGTACGCTTTCGCCATCCCATTAGATTTTAAAAGAGCTTTTTGGAAACAATGTAATTAATAAAATGCCTATTTTACGAGGTTGTTATCTATTTAAATCTCCTAATCTCAAACTTTCGCTCTGTTGACTCGGAGCAAGCTAATAACTCTAACGTACGCTTTCGCCATCCCGCTCGAGTGTAAAAACAATTTTTGAAAATAAATAAGTTCCAATCAGTTTTAATACGCTTTCGCCATCCTTAAAACTAATGTCCTATGTCTACTATCTGGTTAAAGATCTCAAACTTTCGCTCTATTGATTTTAACCTTTGACCGTCCTGACCCCTCAAACTTTCGCTCTATTGGTTTTAAGACTTACTAATTAAATTAGACATATAAACCAAAAATAAGTGATAATTAATAAAACATAATTAAACCAATTTATTTCGGATCCCTACGATTAACTTACTTTACATACCGACACCTTTAGTAATTTAGCCAGACATATTAATACGATTAAACATGCATAAATCGGTTCGGTTCATAATAATAAGCATATTAAATGGCATATAATATATCATGCAAACAAATATAAATAAGGCGGTAAATAAAAACCTGAATTAAATAAATGGTAACTGGATCTTCAAGCACTAAACTTCCACCACAGGTTGGCTGGATCGTTCTTCGGAATTTAAATGGCAGAAAATAAAAACAAGGAAATAAAACGATAAATCTAACGTAAGGCTAGATCTACGAAAAGTTCACAACAATTTCCAGTGTAGAAATCGTTGTGAGAAAATAAACGGTTGAATAAAAGCAGAATAAAGAAAAGCGGTTCGCGGTACAATTTCGGCAGCACTTCGTTGGCAGGAAATCAGACAGTTTGGACTGAAGTGACTGCTTCTATTTATAGGGGAAGCTTTGCAGTTGCTTTGCGTGAAAAGAGGAGATTCTGCAGACTGGCTTGGAGACGTGCGTCTCCGATTCTTCAGGGAGACTGGGTGCGTGACTTGAGACGTGCGTCTCAAGTGGAGAATCTTCAGGGAAATGGAGACGTGCGTCTCCCTTTTGCTGATGTGGCATAGGGACGTTGGAGACGTGCGTCTCCTCTTGCTTGTGTGCATTGGGCTGCTTTCCTTCGTGGGCTGGATTGCTTCATTGGGTCTTTGGGTCTCTTTCAGCACACTTGGGCCTTATTTGCACTCCCTTTTTACTTTAGCACCTATTCTTCGTCTTTTAGGCATAGATATGGGTCGTTTTAGCTCCATTTCTTCTCTTTTTCGCAATTAGTCATAATAAGAGTATAAAACCTGAAACAAAGCAAAAACTCGCGTAATATCATTATAAATCAATATAATAAACGGAAAAATGCTATAAATATCTATGGATTTTAAGCTAAATATACGATATAAAATCGTGTTATCAAATTCCCCCAGACTTGAACCTTTGCTTGTCCTCAAGCAAAATAATAAGATAAAGATAAATGAAACACACTTCCACCACGTCGTTCGGTCATACTCAGCTACATAGTGTTCTTATTCGGAAATAATGATAATGATTCTAGCAATAAACCTATAGTAACAACACTAAATAACTCCCAGTATGCATACCAATCCGAATCATGCCATTATAGCTCGACCTTTTTGACTCGTCATCATGTTTCACCCTTTTCATTCGCGCGCAATCACATTAAGCCCATTATCTTGACACGCACATAGCAGAGTAGTCGGTTAGTGACTATGATCCTTCTCATGGAGTTCTGGCACAATATGTGGTATACTCCTTAGCACTCACTTGTAGATTGTAGGGAATCGGACAATAGTCCTTCCTACCAAGTTCATTACCAGATGACTTCTGAACTTATCGACAGTGAGTTTTTAAATTCTTTGTATTTGAGATTTGCGACCGTTAGGTTAAATGATCTTGTGAGGATCACCTTACCTAGTAGGCACATTTCTTCTTATGGTTAAGCACATAATTATTATTATGAGGATCATACACTTATATTCATCGACTCTCTGCGTAGTTTGTATCTAAGACGGTGCCGACTGCTAGAATAAACTACTAAGGGTTATTTCAAAACTTAAAGTCGATGATTTTGGTATAACGGGTATTCAAATCGGTTACGCATACTTGGGGGTTTTAGAGTGTTGGGACAATAAGGATATTGACTATATTCAGTTTCAATGCATTGAGTGTTTGAGTAGCTTTGTATTTCTCGAACGTGTGGGGTTTGCGTTTATCGTCTAGGAGCAAAATTTTTGTTATGGCTCAAGAAAATGGAAGAAATTGAAATAACTACGGAATTATACATATAAGACTTAAATTCCATAAATATTCTTTATTGAATTTGAAAAACATTACAAGGAAGGGAAATAACTGAAGGGAAAAATAAAACTAAAGGAAATAGAAATAATACGACTCCCCCAGACTTAGATGATGCAATGTCCTCAGTGCATAAGAACTACTCCTCATTGTTGCGGTTTCGAGAACTGCTCGCGCCTCTTGTACGAACACGGCGACGTCTATCAGGATGAGAGTCGTTCACACGAATGTCAAGATCATGCAAATATGTAGCAATTTCAGCGTATTGACTTTCGTTCCTAATAGCATAGTCACGGTGCTCCTGTTGCATCTCTCGGATGAGCCTAATTGTTTCAGTTTGGTTTGTCTGCATAGCTTGAACGAGTTGATCTTGGCGTTGAATAGCAGCATACATGGCTTCAAGAGTGATAGGCGGAGGGTTGTTTGGAGGAGGTTGGTTGACATCAGCTTGCCCTTGGTTGAGTTCTTCTTCATTTGCATCCATAGGTTCATTAGGATGTTCTTGTTGGTCATCTTGAGGGTTGTCTTCAATAAGCCTCCAACGTTGAACATAACGGATGTTGATTCTTTCAGGGCATGGAAGGATGACATAAGGAATAGGAACTTTGTTGACGACCAAAGTGTATCGGCCATCATGGTGGGGTGAAACCAAGTGGGAGTCACGGCAGTAGGTGAGATCGAGTGACTGAGCAGGCTTCATGAGATGTGAGATTGAGAGGAGCTCGTCACCAAGACCTAAAGCACAGGCCAAGGTAGTAATAATGCCGCCAAGCAAGAATGGATTTGTAGCGGGGGCGTTGACTAAACCTTGGATGTGTTGGAACATAAACGGTGCGGCATTGAAACGAATATTGTTAAGCGCACAATAAAGGAAAAATAATTCATTTTGGTTTACCTTGTGGTTGTTAGATCTCGCAAAAATGGTATGCCCCAAGACACATTGAAAATAACGTATAGCGGGGTTTTGAATGTGAGAAGCATGGAGAGCTCTCCAACCGGTAGGATTTTCTCCAGTGAGATGGAACCAAAATTCAAAAGCGAGATCCTCCCAGGATCGACCATTGAGTTCTTGAAAGATTGAGCGGTGAGAAATTGGTGCATGATTAAAATGCAAATATGAAGCTACGACATCTTGATCTAGAGCATATTCACGGTTGAACATCCGAAATTGGATGCTACCGGTTGAGAGTGGTTGATTAGAGGGAGTGTCGTAGTTGAAAGAACTCAAAAATTCTAAGACGAGCGGCTCATAAGTAGGTACGGGTTCGGTACAAAGATGGTGGAGGCTAGATTTAGTGAGCAAACGGGTAACACCATCAATGAGACCCAAAGTTTCTAGACACTCGGTGTTCACAAATTTTGTGGGAACAACCGAACGTTCGTAGAAGGCGACATATTTTGTTCGTTGAGCATCATTGTCATCATCTCGGAAGATAATGTTTGAAAGGTCGGGAGGTGGTCGCTCGGGACGTTCACTACGGATTAATGAACGTGGAGGCATGGTGAGTATGGAAATGAAAAATAGAAATGTAGTGTAGAAAAATAGAGAATGGTTTGAAAGTTGTGAAGAAGAAGAGTGGTGGTGGTGTGGTTTTATAGTGAGGTTTGAAAATGGTGTGGTTAATGGAGAATTAAAATGGATTAATGGTGGTGTTTGAAGTTTGAATAGAATAGAAAAGTGGGAAATGAATGGAGTTTAAGAGGTGAATGATGGAGGATGAATGAGGTTTATGGAGTTTAAATGGAATAAATAGGGGAAGAATGAGGAAGAGTGAATTTTGAAATTCAAATTCAAAATTCAAGAGGGAAAGAAAAATGGTCTGCATGGTCAAATGCAGACTGCTGGCCTTGGGAGACGTGCGTCTCAGGCAGTCAGTCTGCTGGGGCAGAGCATGGAGACGTGCGTCTCCTGTCCCCTGGTTCTTGTCAGCTGGCCCCACACAGATGGAGACGTGCGTCTCCTGTTGTAGGCAAGTGGGTCACGCATGCATGTGACCAGACAGTGCTGACAGATACCATGAATTGTCCATCAGTTCAGAACAGTGTCGAATTTAAATACTATTAACAGCAAAAATGATAACCAGGCAAGTATATATAGCAGTCAATAGCAGTGTAATATAACACAGTAGTAGTAATCAAAAGAATTTTGCATTTAATATTAAACCAGTACTGAGTGTTAACAGAAGCAGAAAGTAAAAGCGCAGAAAAAATGAAAATCTAACTAGGAATAAAAATTACTAAAACTAGAAATAAAATCTAATAGACTAATACGGTAACATCTAGCCACGTCTATTGTTGTGCTCATTAGACTGAATGTGTTTGAAAACTTCGTCGAACTGAGCATTTACGGTGTCGATAAAATCGAAGAACTGCATTTGCAAAGTGTGTAGCTCGTTGCGCACATGTTGTACATCTTGTTGTAGCGCAGTGATGGCTTGCTCGTGCGTATTCAGATTAGGCATTCTTTGATTCACCGATGCGGTAGATGTAGCGGGTTGTTGTTGCTCGAGCTCGACATCAGTCATATCAACAGTGTAATCATCAACGGAATTTTCAGAACGAGTTTCAGGCTCATACTCGGATATAGGTTCATCAACAGGAAGAGGTTCATAATCAGGAATGGGTTCATCAACAGGATTAGGTTCATAGTAACCAGGAGGTGTTTCAGGTTCAGATTCAGACATTTCCTCATCAAAATGTTCATAAGCTTGAGGAGTTTCAGGTGATGGCTCTCTCTCAGGAATCTGACCATAGTAAAGCCAGTTGGCAGGGTTGTGCACACTCGTCCTAGGATTCGGTAAGGTGAACTGATACCAAACTTTGTTATCAATGAGCAATTCAAAACGATCAGGTCCAAGATTACCGATGATACCTCGATTAAAGCAGAAATTGATGTCCATAGAGGTATGGGTACCATAAGGTGTCAATCTAAGCAAAGGCACTCTCATTCCTATGGCATTAGCAATCATAGTGACAAATCCGCCGATCCTAATGGGTGAAACTTCGTCTTGCGTGATGCGCTCGAAGTTTGTTAGCATGAATGCGATGGCATTGACCGGGCGATTCTGAGAGGTGCAGAACATGATGAATAACTCTTCTCTAGTAACTTCAGTGACATTATCAGGCTTTCCAAAAATATAGTGAGCAAGGATCTTGTGAAAGTAGCGGAAAGCAGGATTGTGGATGTTCTCAGATTGAAATTCATTCTCTTCAGGGTTGTCGTTTCCAGTGATCTTGCCCCAGTATTTTTCCAACTCCCAGTATGGAAGATTTTCTTCAGCTACTTTGGCGTATGCATCAGGTCCATGAGGTAGTTCTAACATTTCAGCAAAATCTCGGATGCAGAAATTAAACTCCATACCAAAGAGTCTAAAGAGAATAACTCCTTTTCTCAGCCCTTGTCCACAGTTTGGAAGATAGGTCAGGGAGCTCAAGAATTCCAGAGTGAGCTTCCGGTAAGTGCTAAACTTGCGGAACAAGTGAGAACCAGTCCAACCAATTTGGTTAAGCAGGTGTAGGATGCTTTCTTCGATACCAAGTTTCACCATAGTTGGTTGGTGAGGATAGCAAGTCAACTCCATGTGTCTTTCAGCCAGCTTGTTAAATCTTGCTTCTTGTCCTCTACTACGGAACACAACTTCCATATTATCAACTTCTTGCATCGTAGTTAGTAGTTAAGTGAAAAACCTAGAAGTTGAAAATATTAAGATTAAGTTAGAACTAGGCTAGTGTTCATTTAAAAAAAAAATTAAATAAAACAAGTTATAATAATAATTATAATTATAAAAAGGAAGTATTTTCTCGAATTAAGATAGCGGCTATAATTATAATAATTATTATAAGATGTATGAAAAATTAGGAAAATTAAAATTTAGAATAATTAAAAATAGAATAATTAAATGAAAATTAAAGGTTAAAAATTAAAAATAAAATAAAAAGAATAAATAAATGTGGGTTGTCTCCCACCAAGCGCTTTGTTTAATGTCGTAAGCTCGACGATTTTAAAATAGAAAACTATTTTTTCGAAAGAGCGGGCAGTTCGTCAAGTTTAAAAACTTCGATGTTTTCATCGTATTCGAGATGATGGTAGTACTTAAGACGTTGCCCATTTACGACAAAAGGTTTGACGGTTTCTCCTTTGATTTCTATCGCTCCACTAGGAAATATGTTAGTTATTTCGAAAGGGCCAGACCATCTAGATCGTAACTTACCAGGAAATAATTTTAGTCTAGAATTAAATAAAAGTACTTTATCGCCTATGCTAAAATTTTTCCTAGACATACGCTTGTCGTGCCATTTTTTCGTTCGCTCTTTATAGATTTTGGCGTTTTCGTAAGCGTCTTGTCTAAGTTCTTCTAATTCGTTTATGTCTAGAAGTCGTTTCTCACCAGCGGCAGTGTAGTTTAGGTTTAAGTTCTTAATAGCCCAGTAGGCTTTATGTTCTAACTCTACCGGTAGGTGGCATGATTTTCCATAAACTAGTTTGAATGGGGTAGTTCCTATTGGAGTTTTGAAAGCTGTTCTATAAGCCCATAAAGCTTCATTTAGCTTGGTTGACCAATCTTTCCTAGATATAGCAACAGTTTTCTCCAATATTTGTTTTATTTCGCGGTTAGATACTTCTACTTGACCGCTTGTTTGTGGATGGTATGGTGTGGCTATTCGGTGATTCACTCCATATTTTCGAAGGAGTTTCTCAAGTATTCTTGAAATGAAATGGGAACCACCATCGCTAATTACCAATCTTGGCACACCGAACCTAGGAAAGATGACGTTTTTGAAAAGTTTGATAACTACTCGTGTATCGTTTGTAGGAGAAGCAATAGCTTCTATCCATTTTGAAACGTAATCGACGGCTACGAGTATATATTGATTTCCAAACGACGACGGAAACGGTCCCATGAAGTCTATTCCCCAGACGTCAAATATTTCTACTTCTTGAATGCCTTTTTGAGGCATTTCATCGCGTCTTGAAATGTTTCCAGTTCGTTGGCATCTATCACAGCTTAGTACAGCAAAATAAACGTCTTTCCACAGGTTGGGCCAGAAGAGTCCAGATTGAAGGATTTTGGCGCAGGTTCTAGATGTGCTATGGTGTCCTCCACACGGTGCAGAATGGCAGTGTGTAATTATGCTTCTTATTTCTTCTTCGGGTACACAACGTCTAAAGATTCCATCGGGGCCTCTTTTGAACAAGAGTGGGTCGTCCCAATAGTAATGTTTTAGGTCATGGAAGAATTTATTCTTCTGTTGGTAACTTAGATCAGGGGGAAGCACACCAGCAGCTAGGTAGTTTACGAAATCTGCATACCAAGGTGCGTCAGATCGGGCTAAAGCTATTTCTGCTAATTTGTTGGTTTCAGAGTTTGGACGGTACGGTTCGAATTCATTTGCTTCTAATTGGGCGATGAGTCTTTCATAAGGGAAATCATCGTCAATTGGTACTTGTTCGGGTTTCAGATTTTCCAAACGAGAGAGGTGATCTGCTACGACATTTTCAGTGCCCTTCTTATCTTTAATTTCCAGGTCGAACTCTTGTAGTAACAAGATCCATCTCAAAAGTCTTGGTTTGGCGTCCTTTTTGGTTAGGAGGTACCTAATGGCGGCGTGGTCAGTGTATATGATTATTTTGGCTCCTACCAGGTAAGAACGGAATTTGTCTAATGCAAATACGACAGCTAATAATTCTTTTTCTGTCGTGGCATAATTCATCTGAGCTTCGTCTAGGGTTCTACTCGCATAATATATGACATGTAGTTTCTTATCTTTTCTTTGTCCTAGAACGGCTCCTACAGCATAATCACTTGCGTCACACATTATTTCGAAAGGCTCATTCCAGTCGGGAGGTTGCATAATTGGCGCAGAGATTAATGCTCGTTTAAGCGTTTGAAATGCTCCAGTGCATTTATCGGTGAAAATAAATTCGGCGTCTTTCATAAGTAGTTCAGTTAAGGGTTTGGTTATTTTAGAGAAATCCTTAATGAAGCGTCGGTAAAAACCAGCGTGTCCCAGAAAACTTCTTATTTCTCTAACGGTTTTGGGAGGTTGAAGGTTTTCGATAATTTCGATTTTTGCTTTATCAACTTCGATTCCTCTATCGGATACAATGTGTCCAAGTACAATTCCTTGTCGAACCATGAAATGACATTTTTCCCAATTAAGGACTAGGTTTACGCTTACGCATCGTTTAAGCACCATTTCAAGGTTTTCTAAACATGTTTCAAAACTTCCTCCACAGACAGAGAAGTCGTCCATAAAGACCTCCATTATTCCATCTAGGAAGTCGGCAAATATTGCCATCATGCATCTTTGGAAGGTCGCGGGTGCATTGCAGAGTCCAAAAGGCATTCGTCTATAAGCGAATGTACCATAAGGACAGGTGAATGTGGTCTTCTCTTGGTCGTCAGGGTGGATAGGAATTTGGAAAAATCCGGAGTATCCATCCAGATAACAAAAATGCGAGTGTTTAGCTAGGCGTTCGAGCATTTGATCTATGAAAGGTGAAGGGAAATGGTCTTTTCAGGTAGCTTTGTTTAGCTTCCTATAGTCAATGCACATTCTCCATCCAGTTTGGGTACGTTGTGCTACAGATTCTCCTTTTGCATTAGTGATCACAGTGACTCCTCCTTTCTTTGGTACGACGTGAACAGGGCTAACCCATTTACTATCGGATATAGGATATATTATTCCAGCTTCTAGCAGTTTTTGGATTTCCTTTTTAACCACATCGCTCATAATAGGATTTATTCGCCTTTGATGTTCCCTAGAGGTTTTACTATCGTCTTCGAGCATAATGCGGTGCATACACAGAGACGGGCTTATACCTTTCAGATCTGATATGTTATATCCTAAAGCGGTAGGGTATTTTCTTAGGACATTAAGTAATTTTTCAGTCTCGGTTCGTCCTAAGTTGGCGTTCACTATAACTGGTCGGTTTAGTTCTTCGTCTAGAAATTCGTATCTAAGATCGGTAGGAAGTGTCTTCAGCTCTATAGCAGGTTTCTTAGGTCCAGGTATAGGATCGAGAGTTAAGGCTAAGCATTCACTCAGGTGGTTATCTTGATATTCCTCACGCCAGTTGTCATCTTCAAGAATTGGCGGCATAGGAATTCTTAGGATTTCGGTTTCCTTATTTGGTTCGGATTTTATTTCCTTGACACACTCTTCGATTATGTCAGCAGAACAGCATGTGTCAATTATAGAAGGTGCTTTTAGGAATTGGGAAAGTATAAATTCTATTTTCTCTTCTCCTACTTCGAAAGTAAGCTTTCCTCGCTTTACATCTATAATTGCACCAGCGGTTGCTAAAAATGGTCTTCCTAATATGATCGGGATGTTAGAATCTTCTTGGATATCCATAATGATGAAGTCAGTTGGGATGTAGAATTGACCTACACGAACAGGGATATTCTCTAACATTCCTACAGGGTACTTAACTGAACGGTCAGCTAGTTGAAGAGACATTCTCGTTGCTTTAAGCTCACCTAGATTGAGTTTCTTACAGGTCGAAAGAGGCATCAAACTAACACTAGCTCCTAAGTCGCACAAGGCTTTCTCTATGATGGTTTTTCCAATTACGCAGGGTATAGAGAAACTACCAGGGTCTTTCAGTTTTGGAGGCATGTTATTTTGGATGATAGCGCTACATTCAGCGGTAAGCGTTATAGTTTCGTTATCCTCGAGTTTCTTTTTGTTTGATAAGATTTCTTTTAAGAACTTAGCGTACGAAGGCATCTCAGTTATGGCTTCTGTGAATGGTATGGTTATGTTTAATTGCTTCAGAAGTTCTACAAATCTTTTAAATTGCGCTTCGGTTTTTGATTTAGCTAATCTCTGAGGGTAAGGAATTGGTGGCTTATAAGGTGGTGGTGGAACATAAGGTTTCTCTTTTTCGGGTTCCACTTCGTTATTGTTCTCATCAGTCTTAGCAGTTTGTTCGTCAGTTGTTTTCTTTTTGGTTTCCTTTGGCTCTTGTTGTGACATGGGTACGTTTTGAGTTCTAGGATCTATGGGTCCATCGTAATTCGTTCCACTTCGTAGTGTTATCGCGTTCGCATGTCCTTTAGGATTGGGTTGAGGTTGAGCAGGAAACGTGCCAGCAGGGGCAGCAATAGGTGCTTGTTGTTGAGCTACTTGTGAGATTTGAGTTTCTAACATTTTGTTATGCGTAGCTAAAGCATCTACTTTGTTCGATAGTTGTTTTAGTTGCTCGCTATTATGGATGTTTTGATTCAGGAAGTCCTTATTGGTTTGTTGTTGGGAAGCTATGAAGTTCTCCATCATGATTTCTAGATTTGACTTCCTAGGGGTGTTTTGAGCAGCTACAGGCGCTTTTTGGTAGCCAGGTGGTACAGCAGGTGCTTGTCCAGGCGCGTACAACACATTATTGTTCTTATAAGAAAAGTTCGGGTGGTTTTTCCATCCAGGGTTGTACGTGTTAGAATAAGGGTTTCCTTGAGCGTAGTTTACTTGATCAGATGGGACTCCAGTCAAGAGTTGGCATTCAGCAACTACATGTCCAGTCAATCCACAAATCTCGCAGTTAGGTGTTACAGTGGCAGCGGTGGCTGAAGGAGTGATGGTTAAGTTCTCGATCTTTTGAGTTAAAGCGTCTACTTTAGCGTTAACGCGGTCTATACCACTTATTTCGTACATTCCTCCTTTGGTTTGGGCTTTCTCTAGAGCGGCTCGTTCTCCACCCCATTGGTAATGGTTTTGTGCCATGTTCTCTATGAGTTTGTATGCTTCATCATGGGGTTTGTCCATTAATGCTCCGCCAGCAGCGGCATCTATAGTCATTTTAGTGTTATATAAGAGACCACCATAGAAAGTATGGATGATAAGCCATGGTTCGAGTCCATGATGAGGGCATATTCTAAGCATGTCCTTGTAACGTTCCCAAGCTTCGAAGAGTGATTCATTATCTTTCTGGGTAAATCCGTTGATTTGACCTCTAAGCATAGCAGTTTTGCTAGGCGGAAAATATCTAGCTAAGAATACTCTCTTCAATTCGTCCCACGTAGTTATGGAATTGGAAGGCAGGGATTGAAGCCACGCTCTCGCTCTATCTCTCAAGGAGAAAGGGAAAAGGCGTAATCGAATAGCTTCGGAACTAACGTTGTTGGCTTTGATAGTGTCGGCGTATTGCACGAACACAGATAAATGGAGATTGGGGTCGTCTACAGGGCTTCCAGAGAATTGATTCTGTTGAACAGCTTGGACCAGCGAAGGTTTCAGTTCGAAATTGTTTGCCTCAATCGCAGGTGGTGCGATACTTGAATGCGGTTCAGCGCGCGAAGGAGCGGCATAGTCTCTAAGAGGACGAATAGCAGCCATCTCTAACTTCGGGATGATTTGATTAATTTGATCAGTAAAAATCAATTCCTGATTAATCGGAATTTCTTCTACTTCGGGAAGATTGCGAGCTCGACGTTTAACGTTAATGAAACGTTCGATCTCGTTAATTCGTTGTATTAAGTCTCCTCCTTCTGAACGAGTATTTGGCATACAATCGTTCAGAAAGAAAGGGAAGAATTATCCTAGTCTCTACGGTGTAACAGTGAGTTACGATATCGACTTAAATAGTCCCCGGCAACAGCGCCAAAAACTTGATCGCGACTTTACGTGTCTATAAATCTGATAACTGCAAGTGCACAGTCGTGTCGTGTAGTTTTAAAAGATATCGAATCCACAGGGACTATGAATCGATCTACCGTTATCTAAGGTTACTATGTAAAGCTAGGAGTACCAAAATTTCGATTGTTCCTAAGGGAAAGTGATTGTGGGAAGATAAAGAATAATAATAAAAGACAGGTATCAGTATGTATTTCGTTTAACTAAAGGTAATCCGAAGGTCCATTGGCTTTTGCATAATTAAATTAAAAATCTTTACTAGTTCCATTGATTAAAAATCCTCGTCTCAAACTTTCGCTCTGTTGATTCAGACTACTATCCTAATCCTAATGTACGCTTTCGCCATCCCATTAGATTTTAAAAGAGCTTTTTGGAAACAATGTAATTAATAAAATGCCTATTTTACGAGGTTGTTATCTATTTAAATCTCCTAATCTCAAACTTTCGCTCTGTTGACTCGGAGCAAGCTAATAACTCTAACGTACGCTTTCGCCATCCCGCTCGAGTGTAAAAACAATTTTTGAAAATAAATAAGTTCCAATCAGTTTTAATACGCTTTCGCCATCCTTAAAACTAATGTCCTATGTCTACTATCTGGTTAAAGATCTCAAACTTTCGCTCTATTGATTTTAACCTTTGACCGTCCTGACCCCTCAACCTTTCGCTCTATTGGTTTTAAGACTTACTAATTAAATTAGACATATAAACCAAAAATAAGTGATAATTAATAAAACATAATTAAGCCAATTTATTTCGGATCCCTACGGTTAACTTACTTTACATACCGACACCTTTAGTAATTTAGCCAGACATATTAATACGATTAAACATGCATAAATCGGTTCGGTTCATAATAATAAGCATATTAAATGGCATATAATATATCATGCAAACAAATATAAATAAGGCGGTAAATAAAAACCTGAATTAAATAAATGGTAACTGGATCTTCAAGCACTGAACTTCCACCACAGGTTGGCTGGATCGTTCTTCGGAATTTAAATGGCAGAAAATAAAAACAAGGAAATAAAACGATAAATCTAACGTAAGGCTAGATCTACGAAAAGTTCACAACAATTTCCAGTGTAGAAATCGTTGTGAGAAAATAAACGGTTGAATAAAAGCAGAATAAAGAAAAGCGGTTCGCGGTACAATTTCGGCAGCACTTCGTTGGCAGGAAATCAGACAGTTTGGACTGAAGTGACTGCTTCTATTTATAGGGGAAGCTTTGCAGTTGCTTTGCGTGAAAAGAGGAGATTCTGCAGACTGGCTTGGAGACGTGCGTCTCCGGTTCTTCAGGGAGACTGGGTGCGTGACTTGAGACGTGCGTCTCAAGTGGAGAATCTTCAGGGAAATGGAGACGTGCGTCTCCCTTTTGCTGATGTGGCATAGGGACGTTGGAGACGTGCGTCTCCTCTTGCTTGTGTGCATTGGGCTGCTTTCCTTCGTGGGCTGGATTGCTTCATTGGGTCTTTGGGTCTCTTTCAGCACACTTGGGCCTTATTTGCACTCCCTTTTTACTTTAGCACCTATTCTTCGTCTTTTAGGCATAGATATGGGTCGTTTTAGCTCCATTTCTTCTCTTTTTCGCAATTAGTCATAATAAGAGTATAAAACCTGAAACAAAGCAAAAACTCGCGTAATATCATAATAAATCAATATAATAAACGGAAAAATGCTATAAATATCTATGGATTTTAAGCTAAATATACGATATAAAATCGTGTTATCAAACTCTGATAAGTTTATTAGTTTTGATTTTAAAAACTTATGTGGGTTTTATTCACTCTTTCACTCATTCCTTTTTGGAAACAATAAAGCGCGGTGGCGACTCTGTTTAAAATGAGCTAAGTCTTCCCATGACTCTAGTCTCACCAATTTCACCGCTACAGACTCCTCCCACCACTGTGAGGGAAATAAGGAGTTTTCTTGGACATGCGGGTTTTTATCGCCGGTTCATCAAATATTTCTCTATGATCTCTAAGCCCCTAACTGAGTTGTTAATGAAAGATGTTGAATTTGAGTTCAATAATGAATGTCTTGAATCCTTTCAAACCCTAAAAAAAGCACTAATCTTTGCCCCTATAATTTAGCCTCCCGATTGGAGTGCTCCCTTTGAGATCATGTGTGACGCCAGTGATTACACGGTAGGCACGATGTTGGGTGAGAAAAAGGATATGAAGATGCATGTTATTTACTATGCTAGTAATGTAACATCCTCAATTTTGACGAACTCAAATTTAAGATTTTTAGCCGTAACAAAAATTGTTATAAAATTACTATTATTATTAGTAATATTATTATTAAAATTATTATTATCCTTATTATTAGAATTATTATTAATTATACTTATTATTATTATTATTACTAGCGTCTAAACGGGCACTCTCGTGCCCGTTTATCCGTTTTTTTAATGCGCGCAGCGTCAAAATATAAATGAAATTTTTTGGGTAAAATTTGTGATCTGCAATCTCTCTCCCTCTCTCTATCTTTCTCTCCCCTCCCTCTCCGCCTCTCCCTCTCCCTCTTCCTCTCCCATCTCTCTCTCTCTCTCTCTCCCCCTCTCTCCCTCTCACACATTCTCTCTCTATCTATATATTTTATAGAAAGGAAAAAAAATAATAGATAAACAAACTTGGATTTTCAACTGTAGTGATTGGTTCATGTATCGTATGCTCATCATATTAAAAAATGGATTTAATGGAAATGCACCGATAGTGTAAAGCAGTTTTACACTATCAGTGAAATCCAAACTGTTAAATTTTATAAAAATTTGATTTTTTCTTTAAATTAAATATGAAGTATTTATTTTTACGGGTTGTGATACACTGACCGTGTAAAAAAATTTACAATGACAGTGCACTATCTTTAGGGTCCGTTTGGTTGGAAGTAGATGAAGGGGAGGGGATATTTATAAATAAATGTGTTTGGTTCATTTTTTATGAGGGGAGGGGAGGGGAGGGAAGGGGAGCAAATTCCCTCCTAGACTCACTTTTTGCTCCCCTCCAAATTGGTGGGATTTGGAGGGGAGGGAAGATTCATTAATCCAAATTTTATTATTTTCCCTATTTTATCCTCAATTATTTTTTTTAATTCCAAGATTGTCCTTATTGAATTATTAAAGACTAGATTTTTCTATGTTATTTCACGTTTCATTGCGGTTGCTTTTTGTGCCTTGTACTGTTGCTCTCAGGTGAATTTTTTCCTTTTTATTTTGTTGAATTTTATTTTTTGATATTATGTTGTTTTTTAATAATAATAACATCCTTATATCAGTTCTTAGTTCTTATTTATAATATATGATAGTAATAATATTTTTTTTATTATACTATTAATAATAATAATAATAATAATATGCAAATATATTATGTTTATGTTATAAATAAAAATTTTAAGTTTAATTTTATATGTCCAATTTTTTTTAACATTTTAACATTATTTATATGTATTTTTAATTATAGAAATTGTTTTATTGGTTAGATGAATCATCAAGATCAGATAAGTATTTGATTTGCGTTGAAGATCTATAGTTCAACTAATGTGTGTTGTTTATTGTTATAGTATGAATATATGAACGAACAAGTTTTTAATTGGGAAAATTTACTTAATACTATTGTTATTTAGAATTATTTTTACGAAGAACAAATAACAATATTTATAAGGATAAAAAGGTAATTTAATTTTAAAATCCCCCCCTCCCCTTGTGAACCAAACATACATATTGGTAAAAACCCCTTCCCTTCCCTCCCATCCCCTTCTTTGAACCAAACATATATTTAGTTAAATTTCCTCCCCTCTCTTCCCCTCCATTCCCCTCCCCTCTATTAAATTCCCTCCCCTCCCCTCCCCTCGGTTGAACCAAACAGACCCTTAAGCTCTTAAAAAATTGAGAACGTAATTGTTATATATTTCAATTTTGAAAATGAAAACAAAAACAAAATAAATTACATGGAAGGAAATGGATGGAAAAGGGATAGGAAAATTGTTAAGATAGAGGAACACATCATCGTTTGAGTGGAAACTTATCTATTATTCAATAATGTAACTTGTGTCTGGGGCTGTATTTGGTCCATATGATCCGAGAACCGGACCGGAAACCGGCCTATTGGACCGACCAAATGTTATTCGGTCCGGAAATGGGTAATTTTTTTATCTGATATCAAAAATGGATACTATATTTGATATTTATTGGATATTTTTGTCGGATATCTGAAGTAACGGTCCAGTTTCGGTCCAAAAAATTGATCCATCACTGTTTCGGTCCGGTCTGAATTTACCCGATATTATTTCGGTCTGGCTCTCGGAATAGCAAATACCTGGACCGGACCGGACCGGACCGATAACAGCCCTACTTGTGTAAAAATATGGAAGTTACTAACTTTTAATTATATTTTTTATTATTATTTAATAAAAAAGAAAATAAAGAGCATTTTAAGTTTAAAAATACGCAAAATTGTAATTTTAATCGGTCAAACAAACAAAGTATCATAAGGGTGTTATAAAATCCAATGGAATATTTAATCAAAGTAATACACAACTACGTTGATGCATTATCACAAGAAATTATATAAAAATGAAATTGACATGAGAACCGAATTGAATTTGGTCTTGAACATTAATAAATCAACAAATTGATAAAGAAATTTTCAACAATAATAAATACATACTTATCAAAAGCATTACAACTGTTTGACAAACTATTTGAAAGCATACGGATAAATCAACAAATTGATAAAGAAATGGATTGATGTCACTTTTCAAAATTTAAAAGTATCAATTTCTCAGAGCCTTGCATTCTAGATTAAAGTCGCGAGATTTGTTGAAATATTAAAACATCACATATAACATGGAGTTACGGATAAAACAAAAGAATAATTTGGCACAGTTAAGCGTGATAATTTAACATAGAATTGGTGTTTCTTCTCAAAGAGACCCAAAAATATTTAATTGAGTTCAATTATCCAAAGGCATAGCATGTGAGAGTAGATACTTTTCAATCCTAATATAAACTGCTGCATGCAATTGGTTAGAAGTTTCCACCATGAAAAAAAAAATTCTTGCTATGTTTGCATACAGAACCAAATAATGTCACCTTTCATTTCTCCAGTCTTTACACTTCAGATTTCTCTATACTTTACACTTCAGTTTTCATTGCACTGCATCCCCTCTCCGTATTCAAAAATTGAAAAGGATATATTTGATAGAAAAAAGCTTTGGCTTTCTTATTTCACTCTGTTATTACTTTTCTTCTCCCCATTGTTCCTTTTGTGTTAACTCTCCATCACTTTCCCTTATTTTATTTGGTCACAAATTGTTAGAAATAGAGTAATAAAAACTGCATTAATTTGATTAATTTATGGTAGTACACTAACAATATGATGGTTTTATATATTAATGAAGAAGGTATGCAGTTTATTTTATATAGCAAGGTATGAAACTGCCATGAAGTTCTAACTTGTAGAGAATGGAAGTTACAACCACACCATTTTTTTAATTTAATTATACTGTGGTTTTTATTAAAATGTAATTAAAATGAAAATAAAGGGTATTTTGGAGAAAAAAATAGGCCAGCCCAAAACTATGTATCCCTTTTATATATAGGTATAGATAGGTATAGATTATTATATTATAAAAAACTAAAAAGTAGAAGTGTGATAACATGCATATATGATACTATGATACATGATATATCATTAAACTATTAAATTCAAAGAAAAATCTAGAAATATGGATGATCTCATACATGAGCTCATTATTTTTTTTAATGAGTAAGAAAAAGAATAGGTGACATGTAGTAGAGTTTTCTATAAAGTAATTTAATATTATTTTCCTAATAGTATAAATAGGGGAGTTAATACCCCATATTTCTCACCTCATCATACTAAATTATAATCCTACAACTTCTTTCCTCTAAAAATTTCCGCCAAAATTTATCATAAATTAATTTAATAAATAAATTAGACTATTTAATAAATATAATACTAATTAATAAATTAATAAATAAATAACAAATCATAAATTAATTAAAAAATTATATAAATTATAAAAAAATAAAGCATAAACCACTCACCACGTTTTAACCCTAAAAAAACTACTTTCATTATTTAATAAATATAATACTAATTATTCTTATTTGCTATTCTTATTTAATAAATTGTTACGATTATAATAATTAAGAAATTATATAAATTAAGAAATATAATTTATAAATAAATAATACTATTTAATAAATTATAAAAAAAATAAAACACAAACCAACTTCCCTCTAAAATTTTCCCGCCAAAATTTATCATAAATTAATTTAATAAATAAATCATACTATTTCATATAATACTAATTAATAAATAATTAACAAATCATAAATTAATTAAAAATAAATAAATAATACTATGAGAAAAAGGGATATGCACTGACAGTGTAAATTTTTTTTACACTGTCAACCAATCACAACCATGTATCCAATTAAAATACAAATTTAATTTGAAAAAAATAATATGACATGGCAAGTGTAAGGATTTTGATTGGTTGTATGTTTAAAGTTAGTTTACACTATCAGTGCACTACCTTTAAACTCTAATAATATTTAATAAATTATATAAATTAAAAAATTATATAAATTATAAAAAAATAATACTATTTATGTAATATCCTAATTTTATTCCAAAAGATTTAATAATAGGAGTTTCATTTAGTTGAGATGTAACTAAATGGCACTATGGTAAATAAGGAATAGTTGAGGGGTGTTTTGGTCTATGCACCTAATAACTAAGGCTTAAGGGATTGTTTGGCTATAGACTCATTTGACTTTGTGAACCAAAACAGAATTTTGGAGAGTAGAAGAAGAGGAAAACTAGAAACAAGGAGGGAGGAAGAAGAGAACCCCATTGCCAACTTCATCATCGACCTTGCGTGCATTCTTGATCCAACAATCTTCACATCTTCTTTTGATTTTCGCAGCTTCTTCTTCAGCTTAGTCAGGTGAGTCTCATAGATAGAGACCTTGGGGTATCTTATTGGGTTTATGCCATGTTTGGGGTTAAAGGGTTTTTGAGAGTAAATGTCCAATGATCTTACAAATTGCATGTTTAACCCTCCATTCTGGTAATAATGAGTATATGCATGTTTACTATAGCTTATTATTCGATCATCAATGGCTGCATGTAGAAATTTGGGGCTTGGGGACCCCAAATATGTTTCTGCATTTTGCTGATTTTGCAGAGTTCGCTGTAGCGAACTTTCATTCGCTGTAGCGAATGGTTCGCTGTAGCGAACTGTGTAGCGAATAAACCTGGGAGTTGAATTGATTTATTCGCTGTAGCGAACTTTCTTTCGCTGTAGCGAATCAGGGCTCCGATGGGAGTTCGCTGTAGCGAACTGACCTGGATTTGAAGAAGTTTGCTTCTGTTTGAGTTCGCTGTAGCGAACAGAAGTTCGCTGTAGCGAACTAGTCTGATGCAGAATTGGTATTTTTTCCCCTATGAGTGCAGTTTTGCTTCGTATCGGAATCGAAGGCCTCTTATGACTTGTATGGCATTCTGAGATGTGTTTTAATTGTATAAGACCATGATATGACTGAAATCCCTTGGATATGCTTGTATGTTGTGAAATACAAATTGTGTGGATTATATTGTGGCACTATTATTATTGATCTCGTTTGTTCCGGTTGAACATTCGAATGTGATTGCCTGTGTGATGGCTTATACCGTGCTGTGTGGTCTCGGTGATGTGTGACCCTGGCTAATACATGATAAATCGCTTAAGACCACGACTATTGTTGTGTGATCTTTAGTCCGTGCCTTGCTGTGTGGTCTGGGATACCTTGTTGTGTGATCTTGGTATGTCTTACGCACCTGAGCTACCATTGCGATACGCTGAGAGGGTCTTCTATAGCGTTCCTCTAGCAGGTAAAAATCTGCGTGCTTAGTATGGTGAGGTAGTGGTACCATATAGGATGCACTTCTCAGTAAACTCACCTCTAGTGATGTCATGTAGACCATATCACTAGGCTTTCGCCCGGAAAGCTCATGTAGTCTTGATGGTGTTTTGTACATTGTAGCGATCACATTGGCGTATGGTGATTGACGGGGCCGTGAAGCCATGTAGGCAAGTCACCGCTGTAACTTGTCACGGGTAAACCACGTAGGACTTATCCGATTTACTTGCGATGTGCATGTACAAGTCTCTCGACAACTAGGCATGAGAGGTAACTCACCGAGGGTGTGTGTAACACCCTGGATTTCCGCTTACCCCGCGGGGCTTCCGGCCTACCAAGCATGTCACCAGCTTAATCAATAATCTCCCCTAGGTCCGCTTATCGGTTGCCCAGGAAATATTGTTTTTGCCTCCCGCAGGAATCGAACCATGTACCTAGGGGTTAAGTACATATTCATAGCAATTCCTGCTACCAATTGAGTGCTATGAATATGTACTTAACCCCTAGGTACATGGTTCGATTCCTGCGGGAGGCAAAAACAATATTTCCTGGGCAACCGATAAGCGGACCTAGGGGGGATTATTGATTAAGCTGGTGACATGCTTGGTAGGTCGAAAGCCCCGCGGGGTAAGTGGAAATCCAGGGTGTTACAGTGTGGATGCGTAGTCTATGTAGCAGGCAAGTAAACTTACTCCTGGATTCCTCGTACATGGGTACGGGTCTGCATATCTGTTTGTACTTGTACCTAGCCGTGAGGTAACCCGGATTCTCGGTGAATCCGTTGATTGCATGCTCCTTGTAGAACTGAGTGAACCCGTAAGATAGGGAGACTCACTGAGATTTAGTAATCTCACCCCATTCCAATTATTCTTTTTTTACAGGTGGTTCGAGGCAGGATCGAGGCAAGGGTAAGATGGCTTAGCTTCGAGTTAGTGTTTCTTGGCGATGCGTTTTGTCGTAGTTTATGATCTTTTGTATCTCCATCTTTTGTACTATGGATATGTATTTGTACCAGTTGGAACTTATGTATTTAGCCATGACAGTTTGGGCTTTTGTACTTGTACTTATACATTATCTATTCCGCTGCTTATGTTTATGATTTTTCGAGTACCATTTTAATGCCATATACGTATATCCTAGGCAATGTATGTATGGGGTGTTACAATTTAATAAATTATAAAAAAATAAAACAGAAACCACGCACCACGTTTCAACCCTAAAAATACTACTTTCATTATTAATTAAATATAATACTAATTATTCTTATTTGTTATTCTTATTTAATACTTTTTTTTAGAAAGCAAGATAACATTAAAGGGAGAACTAAGGTTCTCCAACCCGATTACAAAAAGAACGAGAATCCTCGACAAAAGGAAAAAATTGCAAACCAATTACATTTATCATAAATTGTTATTTAATAAATTGTTACGATTATAATAAAAATTTATCATAAATTAAGTTAATAAATTTAATACTAATTAATAAATAAGTAAAAAATCATAAATTAATTAAAAATAAATAAAT
Organism: Vicia villosa; assembly: GCF_029867415.1. Lineage (NCBI taxonomy): Eukaryota > Viridiplantae > Streptophyta > Magnoliopsida > Fabales > Fabaceae > Vicia > Vicia villosa. The sequence goes on along the minus strand of NC_081183.1, from coordinate 55,543,892 downwards.
AATCCTATTTAATAAACTACATAAATTAAAAAATTATATAAATTATAAAAAAATAATACTATTTAAGAAATTATGAAAAAGATAAAACATAAACCACTCACCACGTGTTAACCCTAAAAAAACTAATTTCATTATTTATAAATATAATACTAATTATTCTTATTTGTTATTCTTATTTAATAAATTGTTACGATTATAATAAATTAAGAAATTATATAAATTAAGAAATATAATTTATAAATAAATAATACTATTTAATAAATTATAAAAAATAAAACATAAACTACTCACCACATTTCAACCCTAAAAAAACAACTTTCATTGTCACCACGTTTCATTTCTAATTATTAATTTATTAAATATATTAAATAAAATAAACCCTAAAAAAACTACTTTCATTGTTTCCTACTTTTTAGTTGATTTAAACTGATTAAACACACTAATTATTATTAAATATTAAATATATTGAATAAAATAAATCCTAAAAAAACTATTTCTTTCACCAACGTATTAATTCAAACCCATGTTTCATTACCAGGTCAACTAACCATACATTCTTATTTTCTAAATCACAAACCCACGTTCTTTGATACTGTTTCAAAACCCAACATCCAAATTCTAAACCCACGTTTTTTATAAATCATAAACCCATGTTCCAAATCACAATCTCATTTTATTCATGCGTAACTCCTCCACCAAATTGGTATAAATTCAGTTCTCCTCCACTAAATTGGTATAAATTCATCTCTCCAATATTCAGCTTTCTTTTCCATAGTTTATTCAATGGCACTTCCTATAATTACTTTCATTGATAACATTCACGCTGGAAAGATTGATTGGAATTTGAAGGTTTGAATCATTCGTATATGGACTCAACCTGAATTCAAAAATCCATCTGAAACAAACAGTTTGGAGATGATTCTACTTGACGAAAAGTTATAAATATTTAACATTTTTAATTTCATAATAATATTTACAATCTATATTAATTTTCTTTTGTATTTTCATCTTTTTTTTTTCATTGTAGTATGGAAAGATTCACGCTACAGTGAAGAAATGACTTATGACACAGTTTCAAGAATCCTTAAAGGAATGTTCTACTTATTTAATTGAAACTATATTAGTTACCGGAAATGAAATGAAATTCAAACCAAGAACACACAAGTTCAAATTGAACTTTATGGGAGCTACAAAGTGCAGTAACATGGTTGGGAATGAAATTCTAACAAATCATTTTGATTTTGTTACTTTTTCATATATCCTCTAAGCTACAAATGGTGATAAATTACTTGGTATATATATTACGTTATATTATTTATATTTACTTTCACATTTATTTATGAATTTACAAAAACAAATTTTATAATTCATTTGGCTCAATTTATATGTAATTTTTTTCTTAAAATTAACAGATGTAATTGCACATATTGTGGAAAAGGACAACATCAAACAAACTCCAAAGAATGGAAAAAACAACAAGCTCATTAACATTTTTCTTGAGGATTTAGAGTAATATTGAATATTAGTCTATCATTATATTTAATTACATAATTTAATTTATGGTATATATATTATTTTTTCAAACTACTTTCATTGTCACCACGTTTCATTACTAATTATTAATTTATGAAATATATTAAATGAAATAAACCCTAAAAAAACTACTTTCACTGTTTCCTACTTTTTAGTTGATTTAAACTGATTAAACACATTAGTTAATATTAAATATTAAATATATTGAATAAAATAAATCCTAAAAAAACTATTTCTTTCACCAACATATTAACTCAAACCCATGTTTCATTACCAGGTCAACTAGCCATACATTCTCATTTTCTAAATCACAAACCCACGTTCTTTGATACTGTTTCAAAACCCCACATCCAAATTCTAAACCCACGTTTTTTATAAATCATAAACCCATGTTCCAAATCACAATCTCATTTTATTCATGCGTAACTCCTCCACCAAATTGGTATAAATTCAGTTCTCCTCCACTAAATTGGTATAAATTCATCTCTCCAATATTCAGCTTTCTTTTCCATAGTTTATTCAATGGCACTTCCTATAATTACTTTCATTGATAACATTCACGCTGGAAAGAATGATTGGAATTTGAAGGTTTGAATCATTCGTATGTGGACTCAACCTGAATTCAAAAATCCATCGGAAACAAACAATTTGGAGATGATTCTACTTGACGAAAAGTTATAAATATTTAACATTTTTAATTTCATAATAATATTTACAATCTATATTAATTTTCTTTTGTATTTTCATCTTTTTTTTTCATTGTAGTATGGAAAGATTCACGCTACAGTGAAGAAATGACTTATCACACAGTTTCAAGAATCCTTAAAGGAATGTTCTACTTATTTAATTGAAACTATCTTAGTTACTGGAAATGAAATGAAATTCAAACCAAGAACACACAAGTTCAAATTGAACTATATGGGAGCTACAAAGTGCAGTAACATGGTTGGGAATGAAATTCTAACAAATCATTTTGATTTTGTTACTTTTTCATATATCCTCTAAGCTACAAATGGTGATAAATTACTTGGTATATATATTACGTTATATTATTTATATTTACTTTCACATTTATTTATGAATTTACAAAAACAAATTTTATAATTCATTAGGCTAAATTTATATGTAATTTTTTTCTTAAATTTAACAGATGTAATTGCACATATTGTGGAAAAGGACAACATCAAACAAACTCCAAAGAATGGAAAAAACAACAAGCTGATTAACATTTTTCTTGAGGATTTAGAGTAAGATTGAATAATAGTCTATCATTATATTTAATTACATAATTTAACTTATGGTATATATATTATTTTTTCAAACTACTTTCATTGTCACCACGTTTCATTACTAATTATTAATTTATGAAATATATTAAATGAAATAAACCCTAAAAAAATTACTTTCATTATGTCCTACTTTTTATTTGAATAAAACTGATTAAAAAAACTAATTATTATTAAATATTAAATATATTAAATAAAATAAATCCTAAGAAAACTACTTCTTTCACCAACGTATTAATTCGAACCCATGTTTCATTACCAGGTCAACTAACCATACATTCTTATTTTCTAAATCACAAACCCACGTTCTTTGATACTGTTTCAAAACCCCACATCCAAATTCTAAACCCCCGTTTTTTATAAATCATAAACCCATGTTCCAAATCACAATCTCATTTTATTCATGCGTAACGCCTCCACCAAATTGGTATAAATTCCGTTCTCCTCCACTAAATTGGTAAAAATTCATCTCTCCAATATTGAGCTTTCTTTTCCATATTATATTCAATGGCACTTCCTATAGTTACTTTCATTCATAACAGTCACGCTGGAAAGATTGATTGGAATTTGAAGGTTCGAATTATTCGTATGTGGACTCAACTTGAATTCAAAAATCCATCTGAAACAAAAAATTTGGAGATGATTCTACTTGACGAAAAGGTATAAATATTTTGCATTTTTAATTTCATAATAATATTTACAATCTATATTGATTTTCTTTTGTATTTTCATCTTTTTTTTTCATTGTAGTATGGAAAGATTCACGCTACAGTGAAGAAATGACTTATCACACAGTTTCAAGAATCCTTAAAGGAATGTTCTACTTATTTAATTGAAACTTTCTTAGTTACCGGAAATGAAATGAAATTCAAACCAAGAACACACAAGTTCAAATTGAACTTTATGGGAGCTACACAGTGCAGTAACATGGTTGGGAATGAAATTCTAACAAATCATTTTGATTTTGTTACTTTTTCATATATCCTCTAAGCTACAAATGGTGATAAATTACTTGGTATATATATTACGTTGTATTATTTATATTTACTTTCACATTTATTTATGAATTTACAAAAACAAATTTTATAATTCATTTGGCTCAATTTATATGTAATTTTTTTCTTAAATTTAACAGATGTAATTGCACATATTGTGGAAAAGGATAACATCAAACAAACTCCAAAGAATGGAAAAAACAACAAGCTGATTAACATTTTTCTTGAGGATTTAGAGTAAGATTGAATAATAGTCTATCATTATATTTAATTACATAATTTAATTTATGGTATATATATTATTTTTTCAAACTACTTTCATTGACACCACGTTTCATTACTAATTATTAATTTATGAAATATATTAAATGAAATAAACCCTAAAAAAACTACTTTCACTGTTTCCTACTTTTTAGTTGATTTAAACTGATTAAACACACTAATTATTATTAAATATTAAATATATTAAATAAAATAAATCCTAAAAAAACTACTTCTTTCACCAACGTATTAATTCAAACCCATGTTTCATTACCCGGTCAACTAACCATACATTCTTATTTTCTAAATCACAAACCCACGTTCTTTGATACTGTTTCAAAACCCCACATCCAAATTCTAAACCCACGTTTTTTATAAATCATAAACCCATGTTCCAAATCACAATCTCATTTTATTCATGCGTAACGCCTCCACCAAATTGGTTTAAATTCCGTTCTCCTCCACTAAATTGGTATAAATTCATCTCTCCAATATTCAACTTTCTTTTCCATATTTTATTCAATGGCACTTCCTATAATTACTTTCATTCATAACAGTCACGCTGGAAAGATTGATTGGAATTTGAAGGTTCGAATCATTCGTATGTGGACTCAACTTGAATTCAAAAATCCATCTGAAACAAAAAATTTGGAGATGATTCTACTTGACGAAAAGGTATAAATATTTTACATTTTTAATTTCATAATAATATTTACAATCTATATTGATTTTCTTTTTTATTTTCATCTTTTTTTTCATTGTAGTATGGAAAGATTCACGCTATAGATAAGAAAAGACTTATCACACAGTTTCAAGAATTCTTAAAGGAAGGTTCTACTTATTTAATTGAAAATGTCTTAGTTGCCAAAAATGAAATGAAATTCAAACCGACAACACACAAGTTCAAATTGAACTTTATGGGAGCTACAAAGTGCAATAACATAGTTGTGAATGAAATTCCAACAAATCATTTTGATTTTGTTACTTTTTTATATATCCTCTCAGCTACAAATGGTGATAAATTACTTGGTATATATAATATTTTATATTTACTTTCACATTTATTTATGAATTTACAAAAACAAATTTTATAATTCATTTGGCTCACTTTATATGTATTTTTTTTCTTAAATTTAACAGATGTAATTGCACATATTGTGGAAAAGGACTACATCAAACAAACTCCAAAGAATGGAAAAAACAACAAGCTGATTAACATTTTTCTTGAGGATTTAGATTAAGATTGAATAATAGTCTATCATTATATTTAATTACATAATTTAATTTATGGTATATATATTATTTTTTCAAACTACTTTCATTGTCACCACGATTCATTACTAATTATTAATTTATGAAATATATTAAATAAAATAAACCCTAAAAAAACTACTTTCACTGTTTCCTACTTTTTAGTTGATTTAAACTGATTAAACACACTAATTATTATTAAATATTAAATATATTAAATAAAATAAATCCTAAAAAAACTACTTCTTTCACCAACGTATTAATTCAAACCCATGTTTCATTACCAGGTCAACTAACCATACATTCTTATTTTCTAAATCACAAACCCACGTTCTTTGATACTATTTCAAAACCCCACATCCAAATTCTAAACCCACGTTTTTTATAAATCATAAACCCATGTTCCAAATCACAATCTCATTTTATTCATGCGTAACTCCTCCACCAAATTGGTATAAATTCCGTTCTCCTCCACTAAATTGGTATAAATTCATCTCTCAAATATTCAGCTTTCTTTTCCATATTTTATTCAATGGCACTTCCTATAATTACTTTCATTCATAACAGTCACGCTGGAAAGAGTGATTGGAATTTGAAGGTTCGAATCATTCGTATGTGGACTCAACTTGAATTCAAAAATCCATCTGAAACAAAAAATTTGGAGATGATTCTACTTGACGAAAAGGTATAAATATTTTACATTTTTAATTTCATAATAATATTTACAATCTATATTGATTTTCTTTTGTATTTTCATCTTTTTTTTCATTGTAGTATGGAAAGATTCACGCTATAGATAAGAAAAGACTTATCACACAGTTTCAAGAATTCTTAAAGGAAGGTTCTACTTATTTAATTGAAAATGTCTTAGTTGCCAAAAATGAAATGAAATTCAAACTGACAACACACAAGTTCAAATTGAACTTTATGGGAGCTACAAAGTGCAATAACATAGTTGTGAATGAAATTCCAACAAATCATTTTGATTTTGTTACTTTTTTATATATCCTCTCAGCTACAAATGGTGATAAATTACTTGGTATATATAATATTTTATATTTACTTTCACATTTATTTATGAATTTACAAAAACAAATTTTATAATTCATTTGGCTCACTTTATATGTATTTTTTTTCTTAAATTTAACAGATGTAATTGCACATATTGTGGAAAAGGACAACATCAAACAAACTCCAAAGAATGGAAAAAACAACAAGCTGATTAACATTTTTCTTGAGGATTTAGATTAAGATTGAATAATAGTCTATCATTATATTTAATTACATAATTTAATTTATGGTATATATATTATTTTTTCAAACTACTTTCATTGTCACCACGATTCATTACTAATTATTAATTTATGAAATATATTAAATAAAATAAACTCTAAAAAAACTACTTTCACTGTTTCCTACTTTTTAGTTGATTTAAACTGATTAAACACACTAATTATTATTAAATATTAAATATATTAAATAAAATAAATCCTAAAAAAACTACTTCTTTCACCAACGTATTAATTCAAACCCATGTTTCATTACCAGGTCAACTAACCATACATTCTTATTTTCTAAATCACAAACCCACGTTCTTTGATACTGTTTCAAAACCCCACATCCAAATTCTAAACCCACGTTTTTTATAAATCATAAACCCATGTTCCAAATCATAATCTCATTTTATTCATGCGTAACTCCTCCACCAAATTGGTATAAATTCCGTTCTCCTCCACTAAATTGGTATAAATTCATCTCTCAAATATTCAGCTTTCTTTTCCATATTTTATTCAATGGCACTTCCTATAATTACTTTCATTCATAACAGTCACGCTGGAAAGAGTGATTGGAATTTGAAGGTTCGAATCATTCGTATGTGGACTCAACTTGAATTCAAAAATCCATCTGAAACAAACAGTTTGGAGATGATTCTACTTGACGAAAAGGTATAAATATTTTATATTTTTAATTTCATAATAATATTTACAGTGTATATTGATTTTTTTTGTATTTTCATCTTTTTTTCATTGTAGTATGGAAACATTCAGGCCACAGTGAAGAAAAGACTTATCACACAGTTTCAAGAATCCTTAAAGGAAGGTTCTACTTATTTAATTGAAAATGTCTTAGTTGCCAAAACTAAAATCAAAATTTAAACCGACAACACACAAGTTCAAATTGAACTTTATGGGAGCTACAAAGTGCAGTAACATAGTTGTGAATGAAATTCCAACAAATCATTTTGATTTTGTTACTTTTTTATATATCCTCTCAGCTACAAATGGTGATAAATTACTTGGTATATATAATATTTTATATTTACTTTCACATTTTTTTGTGAATTTACAAAAACAAATTTTATAATTCATTTGGCTCAATTTATATGTAATTTTTTTCTTAAATTTAACAGATGTAATTGCACATATTGTGGAAAAGGACAACATCAAACAAACTCCAAAGAATGGAAAAAACAACAAGCTGATTAACATTTTTCTTGAGGATTTAAAGTAAGATTGAATAATAGTCTATCATTATATTTAATTACATAATTTAATTTATGGTATATGTCATACCCCAATTTTTGACCTAAGATACCACCTCATATCATCTGAATATGCATCATTTGCATCTCTAACAAATTGCATAGCTTGTATTTGCTACTTGTGACTCAGCAGGGTTTAATCAAGAAATCACTCATCAGTACAAGTAACAATCAATTAGGGTTTTGTTCTCCCTTCATCTCAAATGAACCATCTTCATCAACAATCAACATTTGGTCTTCAAAGATTCATTTCAACAAGCTCAAAGGCTCTGAATTAACCAGATTAGGGTTTTGACTGAAGATAGCATACTCCTAATTTTTGCTCAGGATTTGACCTAATGACTTGGGACATGACCTCAAGACCCCAAGTGCAACATTTTGACCTAATCCATTGGCTCAGGACATCCCCTACACAAGGTTAACCAACAGTGAAATTTCAAATCATCAGATTAGGGTTTTGAATTATCAGGGACTGAAATCAGGGATCACATTTGGGAGACCCTAAAAAGCTCCAGGGGATCACTCAAAGGTTTCAATCATCTTCAAATAATCCCTATGACAATATCCAATGGAAATTACATCTCAATTCAAGATCCACAGTCATCAATTTCATCAGGTCGACAATTAGGGTTTTTGACCTAATTCACCTAAATAACTGACTTTTTAATCAGAACATGGTGACACACCTTAAACTATGGCTCAAGGTCCTCCAATAACTCAATGTGATCCATTCATACCATTCATTTGGTGAGGATAGCTTGGTTCATTTGAAATCTCCAGAAACGCGATTCGTCTGAAAAAGTCAACTGTACAAGATCACCATTGACTTTTGGGGAATTTTGGTCAACCATGACTTTTGAAGTTTTAAATCATCAATATATGATATATGAAGTCATTTGATCAAGAAAAATCAAGAAAATCAATCAAGAATCAAAAAGTCAAAAGTTTGACTTTCATACTTAAAAAAATTTCTAAGTGTTTTTCAATGTTTTTTTCCAAACTTTGGAAGGGAATAACTCAAAATTTCACCTACAAACTGAAAAAAACTTCCAACATGAAAGTTGTAGATTTTGATCCAATAAACAACTTTGTCACATAAAATAATTTTCCAAAAGATCAACCATTTAAGAGATATGGAGCTTCAAAGTTGGTATCTTTTGAAAATTTCACTTAAAATCTCATTTTCTTCAAAGTTCATGGATCTTTTTCACCCATTTCCTTAAAGGTCTTGAAGAAAATTTCAACTAGGGTTTTGAAGTGTGTAACATGAGCTTTCCAAAATTTCCAAGAGCATGAAAAAATATGGAGTGTAGCCATGGTTTTGAAATTTGACATTAGTGACCATTATACTTGAATTTTCACCATTTTTTCACTAAGTTTCAATACTATATGACCTATAATGCAAGTAATGATGCATCAATGCAATAATTGGGAGATATTTTCTGATTTGAAGATCAGAATGGAAGAGGATAAGAAGCTTGGAAGTTTAACCATGGTTAAGTCACTTTTAACCATTTGCATTAAATGTAAAGATTCCATTTTATCTCCAAATGCCAAATCACCATTCTTTGATCAACTTGCAAAGCTTGGAGTTCAGAATCCTTGGCCTATAAATAGAGGTTCAAATCACTCTTCAAATCACACCAAAACCTCATAATCATAGGTTTTCTCTCTTCTTTCTTAAGTTGCAAGTTTCATGAGTTTCAAAGAGGAAGAATTGCAATTTCCATCTCTTGCAATTTCTGAGCAAAGTGTTGCTTCTAACACTTCCTAAACATCATATGGAAGTTGTTTGATTCACTCACATACCCCAAAAACACCTAAATCTCAGAATCACTACCTCACTTCCCAAATATGCATAACACTAGCCTTATCATGCCAATTTTCATTCTAGCTCATTTCTGTCCAAGTTAACCATCCAAACACATCCCATATACCATATATGAACTATCCCAATCATCATCCCTGACCTGTAACTCCAAAATCACCAAGATTGATCCTCACTTGAGCCCTACTGCAGATCGGGTATCACCAATTGATCCAGAGGTTTTCAGTTCATTCCAATCATCCAAGCATGTTCCATAAGGTCCATTGAAGCTGTCCAAATCAAGAAACAACATCTAGAACCTCTCATTTGCAGAATTCGATTCTCAGTTTTGCCACTTTTAAGGTAAGTACTCATGAACTTCAAACTCATACATACATGCATCATAAATGAAATATGGATATACCATCTTGTTTCTGCACCTATGAGGATCATTAACCCTCAATCAATTGCATTATAACTTGCACATACACGATTTCACATTGAATTTCAGTTTTAGGGTTCTTCATGTTCATGCGAAAATTGACCCCCTTAGAGCAAGAATAAATGAATTATGAGGGCACCATCATGTTCCTCGTAAAAAACCGAGTGAGATAGACCCTTTACTTGATCAAAACAACACAGTTTTAGAGATATTCAAATTTCAGTTGAAGGTGTGTTCTTGGCGCCATTTTTGATTCAGAAAATTCAAATGATACATTTTAAATATAATTAAATGGAAGTGTGTATATTACAAGCTGCGCGCGCAGCTCAGTTGGCAAGTGTTTTGGTTGGTGAGAGAGAGGGCGTGGGTTCAAGCCCTAGTGGAGACAAAACCACTTTTTTATCACTTGTTTTCTTTAATTTTTTTACACAACTTCATCAATTGATTTAACCAATCAAAATTCATCATTTTCACTTCATTTTTTTCACACTCTTTATTTAATATATATATTTTATGAACATCCAAAAAAATCACAAAAAAAAATATTTATTTAATACGTTTTAAATAGGTTTAAAATGACATGTTTTTAAGTGTTTTTAAATACTTTAAAAATTGTTTTTCATTTGATTTTTCAAAATTAACTACTTGTAAATATTTTGTGATCAAAACCCTAATCATTTAGGTATTAATTAAGTATAATCTTTGCTTTTATCTTAATTAAATTGATTTCTTTCAAAAAATTCAAACCGTTAAAAAAACGAACGATCACCGTTTTAAAACAAATAAACCTTTTCTTTTTGATTTTTCTTTTCAAAAACTCTTGATTAAATATTTGGATTGATCAATTGATTTTCAAAACCTCATGGGCATCCCTTATGGTATAAGCCCCCATTCCTTTGTATAAATTTAGGTTTTTCATTATATATACGCCTATCTTTTTATACCGCGATCAAAATTGATTTAAACCCTCGAATAACAAGATCAAAATTAGGGTTTTTCTTCAAAAATCAATCTGGGCCTCCATGTAGGTAAAAGTCCCATTCCTTTGCATGAAATTAGGTATTTCATTGTACATACACCTTTTTGTACATACCTCGATCAATTTGATTTTTAACCTCGAGTAACTAATCAAAAATGAAGGTTTTCTTTAAATCTTCCCAAAAATACCATGGGCCTCCATGTAGGTATAAGTCCCAAGCCCTTTTGTAAATACTTGTTTACACAGCTTTGAATAAACTCAAGTGGGCCTCTCCCCGAGTATAAGTCCCGAGCCCCCGTGTGTACAAATGGATCATGCTTACAGGTATATTTCCTTCATAAACTCCATTATATACACACACCTTGACATATATATGTAATTGTTCATACTTGTTCATGTTTGTCCATGTTTGTTCATACTTGTTCACGTATTTGTGATTGTGTTATATATACTTGTTCAACTTAGTACAACACTAGGTTCCCCATAGCCTCCTATTGGGCTTCGTGCAAAGAATCTCCCTAGTTTAGGTTAGGACATAGAGTATGGTTTCTCGGTGAAATCGCTCTAAGAGCTCAAACTAACTATACCATGCCTCCTCTTGGGCTTCGTACAAACGACTAGTCCCTCCCATAGCCTCCTCTTGGGCTTACAATGCAAGGACCCTCGATTGTCCCTCCCATAGCCTCCTCTTGGGCTTACAATGCAAGGACCCTCGGATAGCCTCCTCTTGGGCTTCGTACAAGGACCCACGGGCTTCTTATAAGCATCCCCAATATCAAAATCAAATACCCTAGGAGATTAGACATTTATCATCTCTATGATAGGAGTATCTCATCTATATCATCACAAACAATCAATCAATCAAATTTCCTTTTGCCACAAGGCTGGCTAATCAATCAAACCTTTTGCCACCATACTGGCTGATTAATCAAAGTTTTTGTCACAAGGCTGACTTCATTGAAACTTTTGCCACAAGGCTGGCTGATTAATCAAAACTTTTTGTCACAAGGCTGACTTCATTGAAAGTTTTTGCCACAAGGCTGGCTAATCAAACTTGTTTTTGCCACAAGGCTGGCTAAACAAAAATATCTTTATCATTCTAAGCGCCATAAGTGGCACAGCCCAGGGCTTATAATGAAAAGATTTCAAATAAAAATCAAACAGATGTATGTGATGATATAGATTAGATACATCGAACATTGAGATGACATTTGTCTCTTTTCCTTTGCTTCCACTAGCATAAGTGGGAACTACGATTGCTCTGACTTTCTCAACATCCCTTTGAGAATACGTAGGCACAAGGTCGTATCCTTGGCGAGCAAAACTTCTCCCTCAAACCACTCAAACCTTAGCACCCGTAGACCCCGAGCTTCAGATGCTCTGATTCCCTCTAAGGGATATGTATGCAGAGGATCGCGATGATCTTTGCGAGCATAATCAAACAAACACCTTAGTTTCCCACCTATCTCACAAGAACCTCTCAATAACATAGAATGAAAAACATAGCAAATAAACCTATAGAGTACTATAGATACGTTGGGTGCTAATACCTTCCCTTCGTATAACCAACCCTCTTACCCGAAATCTCTCCCCCACTTTTAAGGTTATTGCAGCTTTTTTCCTTTTCCTACTTTGGAAACAATAAAAAGTTTGGTTGAAACAAAAGAAAAATTATTTTTTTCAGCACTCGAGCCCAAAGAAGGCATCAGGTGTCTCATCCCGAAAAAGATACGGTTTTTCCCCGCGACAGTATATATATTATTTTTTCAAACTACTTTCATTGTCACCACGTTTCATTACTAATTATTAATTTATGAAATATATTAAATGAAATAAACCCTAAAAAAACTACTTTCACTATTTCCTACTTTTTAGTTGATTTAAACTGATTAAACACACTAATTATTATTAAATATTAAATATATTAAATAAAATAAATCCTAAAAAAACTACTTCTTTCACCAACGTATTAATTCAAACCCATGTTTCATTACCAGGTCAACTAACCATACATTCTTATTTTCTAAATCACAAACCCACATTCTTTGATACTGTTTCAAAACCCCACATCCAAATTCTAAACCCACGTTTTTTATAAATCATAAAACCATGTTCCAAATCACAATCTCATTTTATTCATGCGTAACTCCTCCACCAAATTGGTATAAATTCCGTTCTCCTCCACTAAATTGGTATAAATTCATCTCTCCAATATTCAGCTTTCTTTTCCATATTTTAGTCAATGGCACTTCCTATAATTACTTTCATTCATAACAGTCACGCTGGAAAGATTGATTGGAATTTGATGGTTCGAATCATTCGTTTGTGGACTCAACTTGAATTCAAATATCCATCTGAAACAAAAAATTTGGAGAAGAATCTACTTGACGAAAAGGTATAAATATTTTACATTTTTAATTTCATAATAATATTTACAATCTATATTGATTTTCTTTTGTATTTTCATCTTTTTTTTTCATTGTAGTATGGAAAGATTCACGCTACAGTGAAGAAAAGACTTATCACACAGTTTCAAGAATTCTTAAAGGAAGGTTCTACTTATTTAATTGAAAATGTCTTAGTTGCCCAAAACGAAATGAAATTCAAACCAACAACACACAAGTTCAAATTGAACTTTATGGGAGCTACAAAGTGCAGTAACATAGTTGTGAATGAAATCCCAACAAATCATTTTGATTTTGTTACTTTGTTATATATCCTCTCAGCTACAAATGGTGATAAATTACTTGGTATATATAATATTTTATATTTACTTTCACATTTTTTTATGAATTTACAAAAACGAATTTTATAATTCATTCGGCTCAATTTATATGTAATTTTTTTCTTAAATTTAACAGATGTAATTGCACATATTGTGGAAAAGGACAACATCAAACAAACTCCAAAGAATGGAAAAAACAACAAGCTGATTAACGTTTTTCTTGAGGATTTAGAGTAAGATTGAATAATAGTCTATCATTATATTTAATTACATAATTTAATTTATGGTATATATATTATTTTTTCAAACTACTTTCATTGTCACCACGTTTCATTACTAATTATTAATTTATGAAATATATTAAATGAAATAAACCCTAAAAAAACTACTTTCACTGTTTCCCACTTTTTAGTTGATTTAAACTGATTAAACACACTATTTATTATTAAATATTAAATATATTAAATAAAAGAAATCCTAAAAAAACTACTTCTTTCACCAACGTATTAATTCAAACCCATGTTTCATTACCAGGTCAACTAACCATACATTCTTATTTTTTAAATCACGAACCCACGTTCTTTGATACTGTTTCAAAACCCCACATCCAAATTCTAAACCCACGTTTTTTATAAATCATAAACCCATGTTCCAAATCACAATCTCATTTTATTCATGCGTAATTTATATGTAATATTTTTATTAAATTTAACAGATGTAATTGCACATATTGTGGAAAAGGACAACATCAAACAAACTCCAAAGAATGGAAAGAACTACCAGATGATTAACATTGTTCTTGAGGATTTAGAGTAATATTTAATATTAGTTTATCATTATATTTAATTACATAAATTAATTTATGGTATATATTTTTTTCTCAAACAACTTTCATTGTCACCATGTTTCGTTACTAATTATTAATTTATTAAATATATTAAATGAAATAAACCCTGAAAAAAACTACATTCATTGTTTCCTACTTTTTAGTTGATTTAAACCGATTAAACACACTAATTATTATTAAATATTAAATATATTAAATAATATAAATCCTAAAAAAACTACTTCTTTCACCAACGTATTAATTCAATCCCATGTTTCATTACTAGGTCAACTAACCATACATTCTTATTTTCTAAATCACAAACCCACGTTCTTTGATACTTGTTTCAAAACCCCACACCCAAATTCTAAACCCATGTTTTTAATAAATCATAAACCCATGTTACAAATCACAATCTCATTTTATTCATGCGTAACTCCTCCTCCAAATTGGTATAAATTCAGTTCTCCTCCACCAAATTGGTATAAATTCATCTCTCCAATATTCATCTTTCTGTTCCATAGTTAATTCAATGGCACTTCCTATAATTACTTTCATTGATAACATTCACGCTGGAAAGATTGATTGGAATTTGAAGGTTCGTTTCATTTGTATGTGGACTCAACCTGAATTCAAAACCCATCTGAAACTAACAGTTTGGAGATGATTCTTCTTGACGAAAAGGTATAAATATTTTATATTTTTAATTTCATAATAATATTTACAATCTATATTGATTTTTTTTTGTATTTTCATCTTTTTTTCATTGTAGTATGGAAACATTCAGCCTACAGTGAAGAAAAGACTTATCACACAGTTTCAAGAATCCTTAAAGGAAGGTTTTACTTATTTAATTGTAAATGTCTTAGTTGCCAAAACTGAAATCAAAATTCAAACTGACAACACACAAGTTCAAATTGATCTTTATGGGAGCCACAAAGTGCAGTAACATAGTTGTGAATGAAATTCCAACAAATCATTTAGATTTTGTTGCTTTTTCATATATCCTCTCAGCTACAATTGGTGATAAATTACTTGGTATATATAATATTTTATACTTACTTTCACATTTTTTTATGAATTTACAAAAACAAATTTTATAATTCATTTGGCTCAATTTATCTGTAATTCTTTTCTTAAATTTAACAGATGTAATTGCACATATTAAGGAAAAGGACAACATCAAACAAACTCCAAAGAATGCAAAACACTATCAGCTGATTAACATTGTTCTTGACGATTTAGAGTAAGATCTAATAATAGTTTATCATTATATTTAATTACATAAATTAATTTATGGTATATATTTTTTTCTCAAACAACTTTCATTGTAACCACGTTTCATTACTAAATATTAATTTATTAAATATATTAAATGAAATAAACCCTAAAAAAAACTACATTCATTGTTTCCTACTTTTTAGTTGATTTAAACCGATTAAACACACTAATTATTATTAAATATTAAATAATATAAATCCTAAAAAAACTACTATCACCAACGTGTTTATTCAAACCCATGTTTCATTACCAGGTCAACTAACCATACATTCTTATTTTTTAAATCACAAACCCACGTTCTTTGATACTTGTTTTAAAACCCCATATCCAAATTCTAAACCCACGTTTTTTATAAATCATAAACCCATGTTACAAATCACAATCTCATTTTATTAATGCGTAACTCCTCCTCCAAATTGGTATAAATTCATTTCCCCTCCACCAAAATGGTATAAATTCATCTCTCCAATATTCAGCTTTCTTTTCCATAGTTTATTCAATGGCACTTCTTATAATTACTTTCATTGATAACATTCACGCTGGAAAGATTGATTAGAATTTGAAGGTTCGATTCATTTGCATGTGGACTCAACCTGAATTCAAAAATCCATTTGAAACAAACAGTTTGGAGATGACTCTACTTGACGAAAAGGTATAAATATTTTATATTTTTAATTTCATAATAATATTTACAATCTATATTGATTTTTTTTGTATTTTCATCTTTTTTTCATTGTAGTATGGAAACATTCAGGCTACAGTGAAGAAAAGACTTATCACACAGTTTCAAGAATCCTTAAAGGAAGGTTCTACTTATTTAATTGAAAATGTCTTAGTAGCCAAAACTAAAATCAAAATTCAAACCGACAACGCACAAGTTCAAATTGAACTTTATGGGAGCTACAAAGTGCAATAACATAGTTGTGAATGAAATTCCAACAAATCATTTTGATTTTGTTGCTTTTTCAAATATCCTCTCAGCTACAAATGGTGATGAATTACTTGGTATATATAATATTTTATATTTACTTTCACATTTTTTTGTGAATTTACAAAAACAAATTTTATAATTCATTTGGCTCAATTTATATGTAATTTTTTTCATAATTTAACAAATGTAATTGCACATATTATGGAAAAGGACAACATTATACAAACTCCAAAGAATGGAAAACACTATCAGCTGATTAACATTGTTCTTGAGGATTTAGAACAAGATTTAATAATAGTTTATCATTATATTTAATTACATAATTTAATTTATGGTATATATTATTTTCTCAAACTACCTACACTGTCACCAAGTTTCGTTACTAATTATTAATTTATTAAATATATTAAATGAAATAAACCCTAAAAAAACTACTTTCATTGTTTCCCACTTTTTAGTTGATTTAAAATGATTAAACACACTGTTTATTATTAAATAGTAAATATATTAAATAAAATAAATCCTAAAAAAACTACTTCTTTCACCAACGTATTAATTCAAACCCATGTTTCATTACCAGGTCAACTAACCATACATTCTTATTTTCTAAATCACAAACCCACGTTCTTTAATACTTTTTTCAAAACCCCACATCCAAATTCTAAACCCACATTTTTAATAACTCATAAACCCATGTTACAAATTACAATCTCATTTTATTCATGCGTAACTCCTCTTCCAAATAGGTATAAATTCAGTTCTCCTCCACCAAATTGGTATAAATTCATCTCTCCAATATTGAGCTTTCTTTTCCATAATTTATTCAATGGCACTTCCTATAATTACTTTCATTGATAACATTCACGCTGGAAAGATTGATTGGAATTTGAAGGTTCGATTCATTTGTTTGTGGACTCAACCTGAATTCAAAAATCCATCTGAAACAAACAGTTTGGAGATGATTCTACTTGACGAAAAGGTATAAATATTTTATATTTTTAATTTCATAATAATATTTACAGTCTATATTGATTTTTTTGTATTTTCATCTTTTTTTCATTGTAGTATGGAAACATTCAGGCTACAGTGAAGAAAAGACTTATTACACAGTTTCAAGAATCCTTAAAGGAAGGTTCTACTTATTTAATTGAAAATGTCTTAGTTGCCAAAACTGAAATCAAAATTTAAACCGACAACACACAAGTTCAAATTGAACTTTATGGGAGCTACAAAGTGCAGTAACATAGTTGTGAATGAAATTCCAACAAATCATTTATATTTTGTTGCTTTTTCATATATCCTCTCAGCTACAAATGGTGATAAATTACTTGGTATATATAATATTTTATATTTACTTTCACATTTTTTTTATGAATTTACAAAAACAAATTTTATAATTCATTTGGCTCAATTTATATGTAATTTTTTTCTTAAATTTAACAGATGTAATTCCACATATTATGAAAAAAGGACAACATTAAACAAAATCCAAAGAATGGAAAAATCTACCAGATGATTAACATTGTTCATGAGGATTTAGAGTAATATTTAATAATAGTTTTTCATTATATTTAATTACATAATTTAACTTCTGGTATATATTTTTTTCTCAAACAACTTTCACTGTCACCAAGTTTCGTTACTAATTATTAATTTATTAAATATACTAAATGAAATAAACCCTAAAAAAAACTACATTCATTGTTTCCTACTTTTTAATTGATTTAAACCTATAAACACACTAATTATTATTAAATATTAAATATATTAAATAAGATAAATCCTAAAAAAACTACTTCTTTCACCAACATATTAATTCAAACCCTTGTTTCATTACCAGGTCAACTAACCATATATTCTTATTTTTTAAATCACAAACCCACGTTCTTTGATACTTGTTTTAAAACCCCACATCCAAATTCTAAACCCACGTTTTTAATAAACCATAAACCCATGTTACAAATCACAATCTCGTTTTATTAATGCGTAACTCCTCTTCCAAATAGGTATAAATTAAGTTCTCCTCCACCAAATTGGTAAAAATTTATCTCTCCAATATTCAGCTTTGTTTTCCATAGTTTATTCAACGGCACTTCCTATAATTACTTTCATTGATAACATTCACGCTGGAAAGATTGATTGGAATTTGAAGGTTCGATTCATTTGTTTGTGGACTCAACCTGAATTCAAAAATCCATTTGAAACAAACAGTTTGGAGATGATTCTACTTGACGAAAAGGTATAAATATTTTATATTTTTAATTTCATAATAATATTTACAATCTATATTGATTTTTTTTTGTATTTTCATCTTTTTTTCATTGTAGTATGGAAACATTCAGGCTACTGTGACGAAAAGACTTATCAAATTGAACTTTATGGGAGCTACAAAGTGCAGTAACATAGTTGTGAATGAAATTCCAACACATCATTTATATTTTGTTGCTTTTTCATATATCCTCTCAGCTACAAATGGTGATAAATTACTTGGTATATATAATATTTTATATTTACTTTCACATTTTTTTTTTGAATTTACAAAAAAAAATTTTATAATTCATTTGGCTCAATTTATATGTAATTTTTTTCTTAAATTTAACAGAGTTAATTCCACATATTGTGGAAAAGGACAACATCAAACAAACTCCAAAGAATGGAAAAATCTACCAGATGATTAACATTGTTCATGAGGATTTAGAGTAAGATTTAATAATAGTTTATCATTATAATTAATTACATAATTTAACTTCTGGTATATATTTTTTTCTCAAACAACTTTCACTGTCACCAAGTTTCGTTACTAATTATTAATTTATTAAATATTTTAAATGAAATAAACCCTAAAAAAACTACATTCATTGTTTCCTACTTTTTAATTGATTTAAACCTATAAAGACACTAATTATTATTAAATATTAAATATATTAAATAAGATAAATCCTAAAAAAACTACTTCTTTCACCAACATATTAATTCAAACCCTTGTTTCATTACCAGGTCAACTAACCATACATTCTTATTTTTTAAATCACAAACCCACGTTCTTTGATACTTGTTTTAAAACCCCACATCCAAATTCTAAACCCACGTTTTTAATAACTCATAAACCCATGTTACAAATCACAATCTCGTTTTATTCATGCGTAACTCCTCCTCCTCCTCCAGATTGGTATAAATTTAGTTCTCCTCCACCAAATTGGTATGAATTCATCTCTCCAATATTCAGCTTCTTTTCCATAGTTTATTCAATGACACTTCATATAATTACTTTCATTGATAACATTCACGCTGGAAAGATTGATTGAAATTTGAAGGTTCGATTCATTTGTATGTGGACACAACCTGAATTCAAAAATCCATCTGAAACAAACAGTTTGGAGATGATTCTACTTAACGAAAAGGTATAAATATTTTATATTTTTAATTTCATAATAATATTTACAATCTATATTGATTTTTTTTGTATTTTTATATTTTTTTCATTGTAGTATGGAAACATTCAGGCTACAGTGAAGAAAAGACTTATCACACAAATTCAAGAATCCTTAAAGGAAGGTTCTACTTATTTAATTGAAAATGTCATAGTTGCCAAAACTGAAATAAAAATTCAAACCGACAACACATAAGTTCAAATTGATCTTTATGGGAGCTACAAAGTGCAGTAACATAGTTGTGAATGAAATTCCAACAAATCATTTAGATTTTGTTGCTTTTTCATATATCCTCCCAGCTACAAATGGTGATAAATTACTTGGTATATACAATATTTTATATTTACTTTCACATTTTTTAATGAATTTACAAAAACAAATTTTATAATTCATTTGGCTCAATTTATATGTAATTTTTTTCATAATTTAACAAATGTAATTGCACATATTATGGAAAAGGACAACATTATACAAACTCCAAAGAATGGAAAACACTATCAGCTGATTAACATTGTTCTTGAGGATTTAGAACAAGATTTAATAATAGTTTATCATTATATTTAATTACATAATTTAATTTATGGTATATATTATTTTCTCAAACTACCTACACTGTCACCAAGTTTCGTTACTAATTATTAATTTATTAAATATATTAAATGAAATAAACCCTAAAAAAACTACTTTCATTGTTTCCCACTTTTTAGTTGATTTAAAATGATTAAACACACTGTTTATTATTAAATAGTAAATATATTAAATAAAATAAATCCTAAAAAAACTACTTCTTTCACCAACGTATTAATTCAAACCCATGTTTCATTACCAGGTCAACTAACCATACATTCTTATTTTCTAAATCACAAACCCACGTTCTTTAATACTTTTTTCAAAACCCCACATTCAAATTCTAAACCCACGTTTTTAATAACTCATAAACCCATGTTACAAATTACAATCTCATTTTATTCATGCGTAACTCCTCTTCCAAATAGGTATAAATTCAGTTCTCCTCCACCAAATTGGTATAAATTCATCTCTCCAATATTGAGCTTTCTTTTCCATAATTTATTCAATGGCACTTCCTATAATTACTTTCATTGATAACATTCACGCTGGAAAGATTGATTGGAATTTGAAGGTTCGATTCATTTGTTTGTGGACTCAACCTGAATTCAAAAATCCATCTGAAACAAACAGTTTGGAGATGATTCTACTTGACGAAAAGGTATAAATATTTTATATTTTTAATTTCATAATAATATTTACAGTCTATATTGATTTTTTTGTATTTTCATCTTTTTTCCATTGTAGTATGGAAACATTCAGGCTACAGTGAAGAAAAGACTTATTACACAGTTTCAAGAATCCTTAAAGGAAGGTTCTACTTATTTAATTGAAAATGTCTTAGTTGCCAAAACTGAAATCAAAATTTAAACCGACAACACACAAGTTCAAATTGAACTTTATGGGAGCTACAAAGTGCAGTAACATAGTTGTGAATGAAATTCCTACAAATCATTTATATTTTGTTGCTTTTTCATATATCCTCTCAGCTACAAATGGTGATAAATTACTTGGTATATATAATATTTTATATTTACTTTCACATTTTTTTTATGAATTTACAAAAACAAATTTTATAATTCATTTGGCTCAATTTATATGTAATTTTTTTCTTAAATTTAACAGATGTAATTCCACATATTATGAAGAAAGGACAACATTAAACAAAATCCAAAGAATGGAAAAATCTACCAGATGATTAACATTGTTCATGAGGATTTAGAGTAATATTTAATAATAGTTTATCATTATATTTAATTACATAATTTAACTTCTGGTATATATTTTTTTCTCAAACAACTTTCACTGTCACCAAGTTTCGTTACTAATTATTAATTTATTAAATATACTAAATGAAATAAACCCTAAAAAAAACTACATTCATTGTTTCCTACTTTTTAATTGATTTAAACCTATAAACACACTAATTATTATTAAATATTAAATATATTAAATAAGATAAATCCTAAAAAAACTACTTCTTTCACCAACATATTAATTCAAACCCTTGTTTCATTACCAGGTCAACTAACCATATATTCTTATTTTTTAAATTACAAACCCACGTTCTTTGATACTTGTTTTAAAACCCCACATCCAAATTCTAAACCCACGTTTTTAATAACCCATAAACCCATGTTACAAATCACAATCTCGTTTTATTAATGCGTAACTCCTCTTCCAAATAGGTATAAATTAAGTTCTCCTCCACCAAATTGGTAAAAATTTATCTCTCCAATATTCAGCTTTGTTTTCCATAGTTTATTCAACGGCACTTCCTATAATTACTTTCATTGATAACATTCACGCTGGAAAGATTGATTGGAATTTGAAGGTTCGATTCATTTGTTTGTGGACTCAACCTGAATTCAAAAATCCATTTGAAACAAACAGTTTGGAGATGATTCTACTTGACGAAAAGGTATAAATATTTTATATTTTTAATTTCATAATAATATTTACAATCTATATTGATTTTTTTTTGTATTTTCATCTTTTTTTCATTGTAGTATGGAAACATTCAGGCTACTGTGACGAAAAGACTTATCAAATTGAACTTTATGGGAGCTACAAAGTGCAGTAACATAGTTGTGAATGAAATTCCAACACATCATTTATATTTTGTTGCTTTTTCATATATCCTCTCAGCTACAAATGGTGATAAATTACTTGGTATATATAATATTTTATATTTACTTTCACATTTTTTTTATGAATTTACAAAAAAAAATTTTATAATTCATTTGGCTCAATTTATATGTAATTTTTTTCTTAAATTTAACAGATGTAATTCCACATATTGTGGAAAAGGACAACATCAAACAAACTCCAAAGAATGGAAAAATCTACCAGATGATTAACATTGTTCATGAGGATTTAGAGTAAGATTTAATAATAGTTTATCATTATAATTAATTACATAATTTAACTTCTGGTATATATTTTTTTCTCAAACAACTTTCACTGTCACCAAGTTTCGTTACTAATTATTAATTTATTAAATATTTTAAATGAAATAAACCCTAAAAAAACTACATTCATTGTTTCCTACTTTTTAATTGATTTAAACCTATAAACACACTAATTATTATTAAATATTAAATATATTAAATAAGATAAATCCTAAAAAAACTACTTCTTTCACCAACATATTAATTCAAACCCTTGTTTCATTACCAGGTCAACTAACCATACATTCTTATTTTTTAAATCACAAACGCACGTTCTTTGATACTTGTTTTAAAACCCCACATCCAAATTCTAAACCCACGTTTTTAATAACTCATAAACCCATGTTACAAATCACAATCTCGTTTTATTCATGCGTAACTCCTCCTCCTCCTCCAGATTGGTATAAATTTAGTTCTCCTCCACCAAATTGGTATGAATTCATCCCTCCAATATTCAGCTTCTTTTCCATAGTTTATTCAATGACACTTCATATAATTACTTTCATTGATAACATTCACGCTGGAAAGATTGATTGAAATTTGAAGGTTCGATTCATTTGTATGTGGACACAACCTGAATTCAAAAATCCATCTGAAACAAACAGTTTGGAGATGATTCTACTTAACGAAAAGGTATAAATATTTTATATTTTTAATTTCATAATAATATTTACAATCTATATTGATTTTTTTTGTATTTTTATATTTTTTTCATTGTAGTATGGAAACATTCAGGCTACAGTGAAGAAAAGACTTATCACACAAATTCAAGAATCCTTAAAGGAAGGTTCTACTTATTTAATTGAAAATGTCTTAGTTGCCAAAACTGAAATAAAAATTCAAACCGACAACACATAAGTTCAAATTGATCTTTATGGGAGCTACAAAGTGCAGTAACATAGTTGTGAATGAAATTCCAACAAATCATTTAGATTTTGTTGCTTTTTCATATATCCTCCCAGCTACAAATGGTGATAAATTACTTGGTATATACAATATTTTATATTTACTTTCACATTTTTTAATGAATTTACAAAAACAAATTTTATAATTCATTTGGCTCAATTTATATGTAATTTTTTTCTTAAATTTAACAGATGTAATTACACATATTGTGGAAAAGGACAACATCAAACAAACTCCAAAGAATGGAAAGAACTACCAGATGATTAACATTGTTCTTGAGGATTTAGAGTAAGATTTAATAATAGTTTATCATTATATTTAATTACATAAATTAATTTATGGTATATATTTTTTTCTCAAACAACTTTCATTGTCACCATGTTTCATTACTAATTATTAATTTATTAAATATATTAAATGAAATAAACCCTAAAAAAAACTACATTCATTGTTTCCTACTTTTTAGTTGATTTAAACCGATTAAACACACTAATTATTATTAAATATTAAATAATATAAATCCTAAAAAAACTACTTTCACCAACATATTTATTCAAACCCATGTTTCATTACCAGGTCAACTAACCATACATTCTTATTTTTTAAATCACAAACCCACGTTCTTTGATACTTGTTTCAAAACCCCACATCCGAATTCTAAACCCACATTTTTTATAAATCATAAACCCATGTTACAAATCACAATCTCATTTTATTAATGCGTAACTCCTCCTCCAAATTGGTATAAATTCATTTCTCCTCCACCAAAATGGTATAAATTCATCTCTCCAATATTCAGCTTTCTTTTCCATAGTTTATTCAATGGCACTTCTTATAATTACTTTCATTGATAACATTCACGCTTGAAAGATTGATTGGAATTTGAAGGTTCGATTCATTTGCATGTGGACTCAACCTGAATTCAAAAATCCATTTGAAACAAATAGTTTGGAGAAATTCTACTTGACGAAAAGGTATAAATATTTTATATTTTTAATTTCATAATAATAGTTACAATCTATATTGATTTTTTTTTGTATTTTCATCTTTTTTTCATTGAAGTATGGAAACATTCAGGCTACTGTGACGAAAAGACTTATCACACAGTTTCAAGAATCCTTAAAGGAAGGTTCTACTTATTTAATTGAAAATGTCTTAGTTGCCAAAACTAAAATCAAAATTCAAACCGACAACGCACAAGTTCAAATTGAACTTTATGGGAGCTACAAATTGCAATAACATAGTTGTGAATGAAATTCCAACAAATCATTTTGATTTTGTAGCTTTTTCATATATCCTCTCAGCTACAAATGGTGATAAATTACTTGGTATATATAATATTTTATAGTTACTTTCACATTTTTTTGTGAATTTACAAAAACAAATTTTATAATTCATTTGGCTCAATTTATATGTAATTTTTTTCTTAAATTTAACAGATGTAATTGCACATATTATGGAAAAGGACAACATTAAATAAACTCCAAAGAATGGAAAACACTATTAGCTGATTAATATTGTTCTTGAGGATTTAGAGTAAGATTTAATAATAGTTTATCATTATATTTAATTACATAATTTAATTTATGGGATATATTATTTTCTCAAACTACTTCCACTGTCACCAAGTTTCGTTACTAATTATTAATTTATTAAATATATTAAATGAAATAAACCCTAAAAAAACTACTTTCATTGTTTCCCACTTTTTAGTTGATTTAAAACGATTAAACACACTAATTATTATTAAATAGTAAATATATTAAATAAAATAAATCCTAAAAAAACTACTTCTTTCACCAACGTATTAATTCAAACCCATTTTTCATTACAAGGTCAACTAACCATACATTCCTATTTTCTAAATCACAAACCCACGTTCTTTGATACTTTTTTCAAAACCCCACATCCAAATTCTAAACCCACGTTTTTAATAACTCATAAACCCATGTTACAAATCACAATCTCGTTTTATTCATGCGTAACTCCTCTTCCAAATAGGTATAAATTCAGTTCTCCTCCACCAAACTGGTATAAATTCATCTCTCCAATATTCAGCTTTCTTTTCCATAGTTTATTCAATGGCACTTCCTATAATTACTTTCATTGATAACATTCTTGCTGGAAAGATTGATTGGAATTTGAAGGTTCGATTCATTTGTTTGTGGACTCAACCTGAATTCAAAAATCCATCTGAAACAAACAGTTTGGAGATGATTCTACTTGACGAAAAGGTATAAATATTTTATATTTTTAATTTCATAATAATATTTACAGTGTATATTGATTTTTTTTGTATTTTCATCTTTTTTTCATTGTAGTATGGAAACATTCAGGCCACAGTGAAGAAAAGACTTATCACACAGTTTCAAGAATCCTTAAAGGAAGGTTCTACTTATTTAATTGAAAATGTCTTAGTTGCCAAAACTAAAATCAAAATTTAAACCGACAACACACAAGTTCAAATTGAACTTTATGGGAGCTACAAAGTGCAGTAACATAGTTGTGAATGAATTTCCAACAAATCATTTAGATTTTGTTGCTTTTTCATATATCCTCTCAGCTACAAATGGTGATAAATTACTTGGTATATATAATATTTTATATTTACTTTCACATTTTTTTGTGAGTTTACAAAAACAAATTTTATAATTCATTTGGCTCAATTTATATGTAGTTTTTTTCTTAAATTTAACATATGTAATTGCACATATTATGGAAAAGGACACCATTAAACAAACTCCAAAGAATGGAAAATACTATCAGCTAATTAACATTGTTCTTGAGGATTTAGAGTAAGATTTAATAATAGTTTATCATTATATTTAATTACATAATTTAATTTATGGTATATATTATTTTCTCAAACTACTTCCACTGTCACCAAGTTTCGTTACTAATTATTAATTTATTAAATATATTAAATGAAATAAACCCTAAAAAAACTACATTCATTGTTTCCCACTTTTTAGTTGATTTAAAACGATTAAACACACTAATTATTATTAAATAGTAAATATATTAAATAAAATAAATCCTAAAAAAACTACTTCTTTTACCAACGTATTAATTCAATCCCATGTTTCATTACCAGGTCAACTAACCATACATTCTTATTTTCTAAATCAGAAACCCACGTTCTTTGATACTTTTTTCAAAACCCTACATCCAAATTCTAAACCCACGTTTTTAATCACTCATAAACCCATGTTACAAATCACAATCTCGTTTTATTCATGCGTAACTCCTCTTCCAAATAGGTATAAATTCACTTCTCCTCCACCAAATTGGTATAAATTCATCTCTCTAATATTCAGCTTTCTTTTCCATAGTTTATTCACTGGCACTTCCTATAATTACTTTCATTGATAACATTCACGCTGGAAAGATTGATTGGAATTTGAAGGTTCGATTCATTTGTTTGTGGACTCAACCTGAATTCAAAAATCCATCTGAAACAAACAGTTTGGAGATGATTCTACTTGACGAAAAGGTATAAATATTTTATATTTTTAATTTCATAATAATATTTACAGTCTATATTGATTTTTTTTGTATTTTCATCTTTTTTTCATTGTAGTATGGAAACATACAGGCCACAGTGAAGAAAAGACTTATCACACAGTTTCAAGAATCCTTAAAGGAAGGTTCTACTTATTTAATTGAAAATGTCTTAGTTGCCAAAACTAAAATCAAAATTTAAACCGACAACACACAAGTTCAAATTGAACTTTATGGGAGCTACAAAGTGCAGTAACATAGTTGTGAATGAATTTCCAACAAATCATTTAGATTTTGTTGCTTTTTCATATATCCTCTCAGCTACAAATGGTGATAAATTACTTGGTATATATAATATTTTATATTTACTTTCACATTTTTTTGTGAATTTACAAAAACAAATTTTATAATTCATTTGGCTCAATTTATATGTAGTTTTTTTCTTAAATTTAACATATGTAATTGCACATATTATGGAAAAGGACACCATTAAACAAACTCCAAAGAATGGAAAATACTATCAGCTAATTAACATTGTTCTTGAGGATTTAGAGTAAGATTTAATAATAGTTTATCATTATATTTAATTACATAATTTAATTTATGGTATATATTATTTTCTCAAACTACTTCCACTGTCACCAAGTTTCGTTACTAATTATTAATTTATTAAATATATTAAATGAAATAAACCCTAAAAAAACTACATTCATTGTTTCCCACTTTTTAGTTGATTTAAAACGATTAAACACACTAATTATTATTAAATAGTAAATATATTAAATAAAATAAATCCTAAAAAAACTACTTCTTTTACCAACGTATTAATTCAATCCCATGTTTCATTACCAGGTCAACTAACCATACATTCTTATTTTCTAAATCAGAAACCCACGTTCTTTGATACTTTTTTCAAAACCCTACATCCAAATTCTAAACCCACGTTTTTAATCACTCATAAACCCATGTTACAAATCACAATCTCGTTTTATTCATGCGTAACTCCTCTTCCAAATAGGTATAAATTCAGTTCTCCTCCACCAAATTGGTATAAATTCATCTCTCTAATATTCAGCTTTCTTTTCCATAGTTTATTCACTGGCACTTCCTATAATTACTTTCATTGATAACATTCACGCTGGAAAGATTGATTGGAATTTGAAGGTTCGATTCATTTGTTTGTGGACTCAACCTGAATTCAAAAATCCATCTGAAACAAACAGTTTGGAGATGATTCTACTTGACGAAAAGGTATAAATATTTTATATTTTTAATTTCATAATAATATTTACAGTCTATATTGATTTTTTTTTTGTATTTTCATCTTTTTTTCATTGTAGTATGGAAACATTCAGGCTACAGTGAAGAAAAGACTTATCACACAGTTTCAAGAATCCTTAAAGGAAGGTTCTACTTATTTAATTGAAAATGTCTTCGTTGCCAAAACTGAAATCAAAATTCAAACCGACAACACACAAGTTCAAATTGAAATTTATGGGAGCTACAAAGTGCAGTAACATAGTTGTGAATGAAATTCCAACAAATCATTTAGATTTTGTTGCTTTTTCATATATCCTCTCAGCTACAAATGGTTATAAATTACTTGGTATTTATAATATTCTATATTTACTTTCACATTTTTTTATGAATTTACAAAAACAAATTTTATAATTCATTTGGCTCAATTTATATGTAATTTTTTTCTTAAATTTAACAGATGTAATTCCACATATTGTGGAAAAGGACAACATCAAACAAACACCAAAGAATGGAAAAATCTACCAGATGATTAACATTGTTCTTGAGGATTTAGTTTATGGTATATAGTTTTTTCTCAAACAACTTTCACTATCACCAAGTTTCGTTACTAATTATTAATTTATTAAATATATTAAATGAAATAAACCCTACAAAAAACTACATTCATTGTTTCCTACTTTTTAATTGATTTAAACCGCTTAAACACACTAGTTATAATTAAATATTAAATATATTAAATAAGATAAATCCTAAAAAAACTACTTCTTTCACCAACGTATTAATTCAAACCCTTGTTTCATTACCAGGTCAACTAACCATACATTCTTATTTTTTACATCACAAACCCACGTTCTTTGATACTTGTTTTAAAACCCCATATCCAAATTCTAAACCCACGTTTTTTATAAATCATAAACCCATGTTACAAATCACAATCTCATTTTATTAATGCGTAACTCCTCCTCCTCCAGATTGGTATAAATTCAGTTCTCTTCCACCAAATTGGTATAAATTCATCTCTCCAATATTCAGCTTCTTTTCCATAGTTTATTCAATGGCACTTCCTATAATTACTTTCATTGATAACATTCACGTTGGAAAGATTGATTGGAATTTGAAGGTTCGATTCATTTGTATGTGGACTCAACCTGAATTCAAAAATCCATCTGAAACAAACAGTTTGGAGATGATTCTACTTGACGAAAAGGTATAAATATTTTATATTTTTAATTTCATAATAATATTTACAATCTATATTGATTTTTTTTTGTATTTTCATCTTTTTTTCACTGTAGTATGGAAACATTCAGGCTACAGTGAAGAAAAGACTTATCACACAGTTTCAAAAATCCTTAAAGGAAGGTTCTACTTATTAAATTGAAAATGTCTTAGTTGCCAAAACTGAAATAAAAATTCAAACCGACAACACACAAGTTCAAATTGAACTTTATGGGAACTACAAAGTGCAGTAAGATAGTTGTGAATGAAATTCCAACAAATCATTTAGATTTTGTTGCTTTTTCATGTATCCTCTCAGCTACAAATGGTGATAAATTACTTGGTATATATAAGATTTTATATTTACTTTCACATTTTTTTATGAGATTACAAAAACAAACTTTATAATTCAGTTGGCTCAATTTATTTGTAATTTTTTTCTTAAATTTAACAGATGTAATTCCACATATTGTGGAAAAGGACAACATCAAACAAACTCCAAATGACCTTCTAGGTGGAGGAACTAACCTAGGAGAGATAGACAAGGTGTCATGATAGTGTGGAATGTGAGGGGCTTGAATAAAAGAGCACGACATGTGGAGGTTTCAGCCCATCTCCGGAAGCATGGTGTGTCATGTGTTGGTTTATTAGAAACTAGAGTAAAGAACAATAACTCCAGCAAAATTAGGAATGTGTTTGGAGCTGGCTGGAAATTGATAGATAATTATGAGGAACATGAGAATGGAATAATTTGGTGTGGGTGGAAGCATAATTGCTAGCCGTGGAAAAGATTGAAGCTTCTGATCAACATATCCACTGCAGGGTTCTGGATCAGCAGGGGCACTTTCAATACTGGCTAACCCTCATATATGCACACAACTAACTAGCTAGAAGGAAAGTACTGTGGCAGACATTACAGCTTTATAGTCACCAAGAGCCTTGGATTATTTTGGGGGACTTTAATAATGTAATGAGAATTGATGATAGGATAGGAGGCAATCCTGTTCAGACACATGAATTTAAGGATTTGGAGGAAATGATGAATACAAGGGAGCTGTTTGAACATGATAGTGTGGGGAGTAGATTTTCTTGGTCGAACAAGCATAGCCAAGGTATGATTTACTCCAAGATAGATCATGTTATATGCAATACAAACTGGTTTCTTACATACCCCCAATGTGAAGTGGAATTCCTCACTCCCCACATCTCTGATCACTCCCCTATTAAGATTACTAGCAATCGAGGGAATCTTCAGAGGCAAGCCAGGCAATTCAAATTTCTGAACTGTACTACTGAGCAGCCGCAGTTTAGGGAGATTGTGATCCAAAATTGGAGTGGGAGAATGAAAGGTAAACCTCAGTACCTTCTGTGGAATAAATTGATGAGAATCAGGCCGGATTTGAAGAAACTGGCTTATACAGTTACTGAGGGTGTCAAACAGATTCAAAATGCTAGACTACACTTGGAGCAGGCAGAGAATTTGCTAGCTTCTGACCTGTTCAATCAAAGTCTCCTTAAGGATGTGCAACACTGGACTAAGGAAGGTTTACATGCTACTGAGATGGAGGAACAGATTTTACAACAGAAAGCAAAAGTTACTTGGCTGCATCTAGGGGATGGGAATAACTCATATTTCCATGCCATTGTTAAAGGAAAGAATAAACATATTGGAATAAAAGAATTGGAGGATAGCCAGGGACACATTCTCACTGAGCATAAGGAGATAGAGGCTGAGATATTGCAATTTTATCAGGGTCTAGTTGGAAAGGCTGCCATGAATCTGAAACATGTGGATATTGTAGTACTCAGAAAAGGGAAGCAACTTGAAGAGAAATACAAGCAGGATCTCATAAGGAAAGTTACAGACAATGAGATTTGGGAGGCTTTGAAAGGAGTGGGATATAGCAAAGCACCAGGATGTGATGGATACTCAGCAAAAATTTTCAAAGCAACCTGGAGCACTACTAAGAATGATGTTTGTACTGCTGTTAGGGATTTCTTTGAACAAAAGAGATTGCATCCAGCTTTTAACTGTGCCCTGGTAACTCTTATACCTAAGTCCCCTGAAGCTAAAACCATGAAGAATTTGAGGCCTATTGCATGCTGCACTACAGTGTACAAGATAATTTCAAAGATCCTCACCAATAGGCTGAGCAATTGTATTGGTACTGTTATACATGAAAGTCAGTAAGCTTTTATACCAGGTAAAGTCATTCATGACAATATTATTATTGCACATGAATTGCTTAAAGGTTATGGTATAAGACATATTTCCCCTAGATGCACAATCCAAATGGATATCCAGAAAGCGTATGATACCGTTGATTGGAAAGCTTTAGAGGACATTATGAGAGAGTTGGGCTTCCCTCCTATTTTTGTGGATTGGATCATGCTGTGTGTTAAGACTGTCTCCTATAAATATGTTATTAATGGTGTTCCTAGTCCTAGCTTGCAAGCAAAACGAGGATTGAGACAGGGTGACCCTATCTCACCTCTGTTGTTTGTTTTGGTAATGGAGTACTTGAATAGAAGTCTGGAAAAATTGCAGCACACATCAAATTTCAGATTCCACCCAAAATGCAAGAAGATGGGTATTACTCATATATGCTTTGCTGACGATCTAATGCTATTTACTCGTGGAGATATCCCTTCTGTGCAGGCTATGATGATTGAATTTCACTTGTTTTCTGAGGCCACTGGATTATGTGCTAGTCTGCCCAAATGCAAAGTTTACTGTGGGGGCATACCTGAGCATGTTCAAGAACAGATTCTGCAGGTCACGGGCTTCTCTGCAGGTACCATCCCTTTCAGGTATTTGGGGGTGCCATTGTCCAGCAGAAAATTGACTATTCATCACTGCAGACCACTTGTGGATCGAATTCTGAGCAAGATAAGGCATTGGACGGCTAAACTTCTCAGTTATGCTGGTCGGTGTCAATTGATTAGGAGTGTTCTCTTTGGTGTCACCTCCTATTGGATGAATGTCTTCCCTATGCCTAAAGCCGTTATTAAGCACATTGAAGCCATGTGTAGGGTTTTTCTATGGAAGGGTACATCTGAGCCAAGTAGGAAAGCACTGGTGGTTTGGGAGTTTGTGTGCAATTCGCAGGTGACTGGAGGTCTAAGCATCACTGCTCTGAAGGAGTGGAACGTTGCAACAATGGGGAAACTATTCTGGAACATTCAGGCCAAAGAGGACAAACTGTGGGTAAAGTGGGTGCATATGTATCACTTAAAACGGCAGAACGCGATTGACTGGCAGCCAAGGAACTGTTCGTGGGTTATTGCTAACATTTTTAAATGCAGGGACAAGGTACTGAATACGGTTGCCTGGACTAATGCAGTTGCGACTGGGAGGTACAAAACTGCTGCCATGTATCGTGAACTCCGGGGTGAACAAATCAAAGTGGATTGGCATCACCTGTTGAAAAGAAATTTTGCGAAACCTCGATCCAGATTTGTGTTATGGCTTGGTTTATTAGGTAGACTTAGCACAAAGGATAGACTGCTTAAAATTGGCATTGTCACTGATCAAAATTGTAGCTTCTGTGATGCCAAAAAGGATATCCAACATTTGTTTTTTGATTGTGAGATAGCCAATGACATTTGGAGAAGAATACTGGAAAGGCTGGGGTATGAGAGGAAACCATGCAGTTGGAGTATAGAGAAAGAATGGATTTTGGGGGAAACCAAGAGGAAAGGATGGCGTCGGGAACTCCTAAAAGTTGCTGTTGCGGAGTGCGTTTATGGCATTTGGAATCATCGGAATGAAGTGATTTTTAGGCAAGCTCCCGTAAATCCACATTTATGGAAGGAGATACTATATGAAACATTTGTTAGGGGTGGTATGAATAAGAGAGTTAGGAGACATATAGACATTGATACCTTATATCTCCTTAGGGATTGAGGATGTGTAGTGCATCACCTGGATCTTCGGATCGGTTGTAAATAACTGTTTTTGGTAATAAAAATATCTTTATTCCAAAAAAAAAAAACAAACTCCAAAGAATGGAAAAATCTACCAGATGATTAACATTGTTCTTTAGGATTTAGAGTAAGATTTAATAGTTGTTTATCATTATATTTAATTACATAATTTAATTTATGGTATATAATTTTTTCTCAAACAACTTTCACTGTCTCCACGTTTCGTTACTAATTATTAATTTATTAAATATATTAAATGAAAGAAACCCTAAAAAAACTACATTCATTGTTTCCTACTTTTTAATTGATTTAAACCGATTAAACATACTAATTATTGTTAAATATATTAAATAAGATAAATCCTAAAAAAACTACTTCTTTCACCAACGTATTAATTCAAACCCTTGTTTCATTACCAGGTCAACTAACCATACATTCTTATTTTTTAAATCACAAACCCACGTTCTTTGATACTTGTTTTAAAACCCCATATCCAAATTCTAAACCCACGTTTTTTATAAATCATAAACCCATGTTACAAATCACAATCTCATTTTATTAATGCGTAACTCCTCCTCCTCCAGATTGGTATAAATTCAGTTCTCTTCCACCAAATTGGTATAAATTCATCTCTCCAATATTCAGCTTCTTTTCCATAGTTTATTCAATGGCACTTCCTATAATTACTTTCATTGATAACATTCACGTTGGAAAGATTGATTGGAATTTGAAGGTTCGATTCATTTGTATGTGGACTCAACCTGAATTCAAAAATCCATCTGAAACAAACAGTTTGGAGATGATTCTACTTGACGAAAAGGTATAAATATTTTATATTTTTAATTTCATAATAATATTTACAATCTATATTGATTTTTTTTTTGTATTTTCATCTTTTTTTCACTGTAGTATGGAAACATTCAGGCTACAGTGAAGAAAAGACTTATCACACAGTTTCAAAAATCCTTAAAGGAAGGTTCTACTTATTAAATTGAAAATGTCTTAGTTGCCAAAACTGAAATAAAAATTCAAACCGACAACACACAAGTTCAAATTGAACTTTATGGGAACTACAAAGTGCAGTAAGATAGTTGTGAATGAAATTCCAACAAATCATTTAGATTTTGTTGCTTTTTCATGTATCCTCTCAGCTACAAATGGTGATAAATTACTTGGTATATATAAGATTTTATATTTACTTTCACATTTTTTTATGAATTTACAAAAACAAACTTTATAATTCAGTTGGCTCAATTTATTTGTAATTTTTTTCTTAAATTTAACAGATGTAATTCCACATATTGTGGAAAAGGACAACATCAAACAAACTCCAAATGACCTTCTAGGTGGAGGAACTAACCTAGGAGAGATAGACAAGGTGTCATGATAGTGTGGAATGTGAGGGGCTTGAATAAAAGAGCACGACATGTGGAGGTTTCAGCCCATCTCCGGAAGCATGGTGTGTCATGTGTTGGTTTATTAGAAACTAGAGTAAAGAACAATAACTCCAGCAAAATTAGGAATGTGTTTGGAGCTGGCTGGAAATTGATAGATAATTATGAGGAACATGAGAATGGAAGAATTTGGTGTGGGTGGAAGCATAATTGCTAGCCGTGGAAAAGATTGAAGCTTCTGATCAACATATCCACTGCAGGGTTCTGGATCAGCAGGGGCACTTTCAATACTGGCTAACCCTCATATATGCACACAACTAACTAGCTAGAAGGAAAGTACTGTGGCAGACATTACAGCTTTATAGTCACCAAGAGCCTTGGATTATTTTGGGGGACTTTAATAATGTAATGAGAATTGATGATAGGATAGGAGGCAATCCTGTTCAGACACATGAATTTAAGGATTTGGAGGAAATGATGAATACAAGGGAGCTGTTTGAACATGATAGTGTGGGGAGTAGATTTTCTTGGTCGAACAAGCATAGCCAAGGTATGATTTACTCCAAGATAGATCATGTTATATGCAATACAAACTGGTTTCTTACATACCCCCAATGTGAAGTGGAATTCCTCACTCCCCACATCTCTGATCACTCCCCTATTAAGATTACTAGCAATCGAGGGAATCTTCAGAGGCAAGCCAGGCAATTCAAATTTCTGAACTGTACTACTGAGCAGCCGCAGTTTAGGGAGATTGTGATCCAAAATTGGAGTGGGAGAATGAAAGGTAAACCTCAGTACCTTCTGTGGAATAAATTGATGAGAATCAGGCCGGATTTGAAGAAACTGGCTTATACAGTTACTGAGGGTGTCAAACAGATTCAAAATGCTAGACTACACTTGGAGCAGGCAGAGAATTTGCTAGCTTCTGACCTGTTCAATCAAAGTCTCCTTAAGGATGTGCAACACTGGACTAAGGAAGGTTTACATGCTACTGAGATGGAGGAACAGATTTTACAACAGAAAGCAAAAGTTACTTGGCTGCATCTAGGGGATGGGAATAACTCATATTTCCATGCCATTGTTAAAGGAAAGAATAAACATATTGGAATAAAAGAATTGGAGGATAGCCAGGGACACATTCTCACTGAGCATAAGGAGATAGAGGCTGAGATATTGCAATTTTATCAGGGTCTAGTTGGAAAGGCTGCCATGAATCTGAAACATGTGGATATTGTAGTACTCAGAAAAGGGAAGCAACTTGAAGAGAAATACAAGCAGGATCTCATAAGGAAAGTTACAGACAATGAGATTTGGGAGGCTTTGAAAGGAGTGGGATATAGCAAAGCACCAGGATGTGATGGATACTCAGCAAAAATTTTCAAAGCAACCTGGAGCACTACTAAGAATGATGTTTGTACTGCTGTTAGGGATTTCTTTGAACAAAAGAGATTGCATCCAGCTTTTAACTGTGCCCTGGTAACTCTTATACCTAAGTCCCCTGAAGCTAAAACCATGAAGAATTTGAGGCCTATTGCATGCTGCACTACAGTGTACAAGATAATTTCAAAGATCCTCACCAATAGGCTGAGCAATTGTATTGGTACTGTTATACATGAAAGTCAGTAAGCTTTTATACCAGGTAAAGTCATTCATGACAATATTATTATTGCACATGAATTGCTTAAAGGTTATGGTAGAAGACATATTTCCCCTAGATGCACAATCCAAATGGATATCCAGAAAGCGTATGATACCGTTGATTGGAAAGCTTTAGAGGACATTATGAGAGAGTTGGGCTTCCCTCCTATTTTTGTGGATTGGATCATGCTGTGTGTTAAGACTGTCTCCTATAAATATGTTATTAATGGTGTTCCTAGTCCTAGCTTGCAAGCAAAACGAGGATTGAGACAGGGTGACCCTATCTCACCTCTGTTGTTTGTTTTGGTAATGGAGTACTTGAATAGAAGTCTGGAAAAATTGCAGCACACATCAAATTTCAGATTCCACCCAAAATGCAAGAAGATGGGTATTACTCATATATGCTTTGCTGACGATCTAATGCTATTTACTCGTGGAGATATCCCTTCTGTGCAGGCTATGATGATTGAATTTCACTTGTTTTCTGAGGCCACTGGATTATGTGCTAGTCTGCCCAAATGCAAAGTTTACTGTGGGGGCATACCTGAGCATGTTCAAGAACAGATTCTGCAGGTCACGGGCTTCTCTGCAGGTACCATCCCTTTCAGGTATTTGGGGGTGCCATTGTCCAGCAGAAAATTGACTATTCATCACTGCAGACCACTTGTGGATCGAATTCTGAGCAAGATAAGGCATTGGACGGCTAAACTTCTCAGTTATGCTGGTCGGTGTCAATTGATTAGGAGTGTTCTCTTTGGTGTCACCTCCTATTGGATGAATGTCTTCCCTATGCCTAAAGCCGTTATTAAGCACATTGAAGCCATGTGTAGGGTTTTTCTATGGAAGGGTACATCTGAGCCAAGTAGGAAAGCACTGGTGGTTTGGGAGTTTGTGTGCAATTCGCAGGTGACTGGAGGTCTAAGCATCACTGCTCTGAAGGAGTGGAACGTTGCAACAATGGGGAAACTATTCTGGAACATTCAGGCCAAAGAGGACAAACTGTGGGTAAAGTGGGTGCATATGTATCACTTAAAACGGCAGAACGCGATTGACTGGCAGCCAAGGAACTGTTCGTGGGTTATTGCTAACATTTTTAAATGCAGGGACAAGGTACTGAATACGGTTGCCTGGACTAATGCAGTTGCGACTGGGAGGTACAAAACTGCTGCCATGTATCGTGAACTCCGGGGTGAACAAATCAAAGTGGATTGGCATCACCTGTTGAAAAGAAATTTTGCGAAACCTCGATCCAGATTTGTGTTATGGCTTGGTTTATTAGGTAGACTTAGCACAAAGGATAGACTGCTTAAAATTGGCATTGTCACTGATCAAAATTGTAGCTTCTGTGATGCCAAAAAGGATATCCAACATTTGTTTTTTGATTGTGAGATAGCCAATGACATTTGGAGAAGAATACTGGAAAGGCTGGGGTATGAGAGGAAACCATGCAGTTGGAGTATAGAGAAAGAATGGATTTTGGGGGAAACCAAGAGGAAAGGATGGCGTCGGGAACTCCTAAAAGTTGCTGTTGCGGAGTGCGTTTATGGCATTTGGAATCATCGGAATGAAGTGATTTTTAGGCAAGCTCCCGTAAATCCACATTTATGGAAGGAGATACTATATGAAACATTTGTTAGGGGTGGTATGAATAAGAGAGTTAGGAGACATATAGACATTGATACCTTATATCTCCTTAGGGATTGAGGATGTGTAGTGCATCACCTGGATCTTCGGATCGGTTGTAAATAACTGTTTTTGGTAATAAAAATATCTTTATTCCAAAAAAAAAAACAAACTCCAAAGAATGGAAAAATCTACCAGATGATTAACATTGTTCTTTAGGATTTAGAGTAAGATTTAATAGTTGTTTATCATTATATTTAATTACATAATTTAATTTATGGTATATAATTTTTTCTCAAACAACTTTCACTGTCTCCACGTTTCGTTACTAATTATTAATTTATTAAATATATTAAATGAAAGAAACCCTAAAAAAACTACATTCATTGTTTCCTACTTTTTAATTGATTTAAACCGATTAAACATACTAATTATTGTTAAATATATTAAATAAGATAAATCCTAAAAAAACTACTTCTTTCACCAACGTATTAATTCAAACCCTTGTTTCATTACCAGGTCAACTAACCATACATTCTTATTTTTTAAATCACAAACCCACGTTCTTTGATACTTGTTTTAAAACCCCATATCCAAATTCTAAACCCACGTTTTTTATAAATCATAAACCCATGTTACAAATCACAATCTCATTTTATTAATGCGTAACTCCTCCTCCTCCAGATTGGTATAAATTCAGTTCTCTTCCACCAAATTGGTATAAATTCATCTCTCCAATATTCAGCTTCTTTTCCATAGTTTATTCAATGGCACTTCCTATAATTACTTTCATTGATAACATTCACGTTGGAAAGATTGATTGGAATTTGAAGGTTCGATTCATTTGTATGTGGACTCAACCTGAATTCAAAAATCCATCTGAAAGAAACAGTTTGGAGATGATTCTACTTGACGAAAAGGTATAAATATTTTATATTTTTAATTTCATAATAATATTTAAAATCTATATTGATTTTTTTTGTATTTTCATATTTTTTTCATTGTAGTATGGAAACATTCAGGCTACAGTGACGAAGAGACTTATCACACAGTTTCAAGAATCCTTAAAGGAAGGTTCTACTTATTTAAGTGAAAATGTCTTAGTTGCCAAAACTGAAATAAAAATTCAAACCGACAACACACAAGTTCAAATTGAACTTCATGGGAGCTACAAAGTGCAGTAACATAGTTGTGAATGAAATTCCAACAAATCATTTAGATTTTGTTGCTTTTTCATATATCCTCTCAGCTACAAATGGTGATAAATTACTTGGTATATATAATATTTTATATTTTCTTTCACATTTTTTTATGAATTTACCAAAACAAACTTTATAATTCATTTGGCTCAATTTATATGTAATTTTTTTCTTAAATTTAACAGATGTAATTCCACATATTGTGGAAAAGGACAACATCAAACAAACTCCAAAGAATGGAAAAATCTACCAGATGATTAACATTGTTCTTTAGGATTTAGAGTAAGATTTAATAGTAGTTTATCATTATATTTAATTACATAGTTTAATTTATGGTATATGTTTTTTTCTCAAACAACTTTCACTGTCTCCACGTTTCGTTACTAATTATTATTTTATTAAATATATTAAATGACATAAACCCTAAAAAAAACTACATTCATTGTTTCCTACTTTTTAATTGATTTAAACCGATTAAACACACTAATTATTATTAAATATTAAATATATTAAATAAGATAAATCCTAAAAAAACTACTTCTTTCACCAACGTATTAATTCAAACCCTTGTTTCATTACCAGGTCAACTAACCATACATTCTTATCTTTTAAATCACAAACCCACGTTCTTTGATACTCGTTTTAAAACCCCATATCCAAATTCTAAACCCACGTTTTTTATAAATCATAAACCCATGTTACAAATCACAATCTCATTTTATTAATGCGTAACTCCTCCTCCTCCAGATTGGTATAAATTCAGTTCTCTTCCACCAAATTGGTATAAATTCAACTCTCCAATATTCAGCTTCTTTTCCATAGTTTATTCGATGGAACTTCCTATAAATATTTTCATTGATAACATTCACGCTGGAAAGATTGATTGGAATTTGAAGGTTCGATTAATTTGTATGTGGACTCAACCTGAATTCAAAAATCCATCTGAAACAAACAGTTTGGAGATGATTCTACTTGACGAAAAGGTATACATATTTTATATTTTTAATTTCATAATAATATTTACAATCTATATTGATTTTTTTTGTATTTTCATCTTTTTTTCACTGTAGTATGGAAACATCAGGCTACAGTGAAGAAAAGACTTATCACACAGTTTCAAGAATCCTTAAAGGAAGGTTCTACTTATTTAATTGAAAATGTATTAGTTG
Source organism: Vicia villosa (assembly GCF_029867415.1). NCBI lineage: Eukaryota > Viridiplantae > Streptophyta > Magnoliopsida > Fabales > Fabaceae > Vicia > Vicia villosa. Next base: position 55,502,747 of record NC_081183.1, on the reverse strand, counting down.
CCAAAACTGAAATAAAAATTCAAACCGACAACACACAAGTTCAAATTGATCTTCATGGGAGCTACAAAGTGCAGTAACATAGTTGTGAATGAAATTCCAACAAATCATTTAGATTTTGTTACTTTTTCATGTATCCTCTCAGCTACAAATGGTGATAAATTACTTGGTATATATAATATTTTATATTTACTCTCACATTTTTTTATGAATTTACAAAAACAAACTTTATAATTCAGTTGGCTCAATTTATATGTAATTTTTTTCTTAAATTTAACAGATGTAATTCCACATATTGTGGAAAAGGACAACATCAAACAAACTCCAAAGAATGGAAAAATCTACCAGATGATTAACATTGTTCTTTAGGATTTAGAGTAAGATTTAATAGTTGTTTATCATTATATTTAATTACATAATTTAATTTATGGTATATTTTTTTTCTCAAACAACTTTCACTGTCTCCACGTTTCGTAACTAATTATTAATTTATTAAATATATTAAATGAAATAAACCCTAAAAAAAACTACATTCATTGTTTCCTACTTTTTAATTGATTTAAACCGATTAAACACACTAATTATTATTAAATATTAAATATATTAAATAAGATAAATCCTAAAAAAACTACTTCTTTCACCAACGTATTAATTCAAACCCTTGTTTCATTACCAGGTCAACTAACCATACATTCTTATTTTTTAAATCACAAACCCACGTTCTTTGATACATGTTTTAATATCCCATATCCAAATTCTAAACCCACGTTTTTTATAAATCATAAACCCATGTTACAAATCACAATCTCATTTTATTAATGCGTAACTCCTCCTCCTCCAGATTGGTATAAATTCAGTTCTCTTCCACCAAATTGGTATAAATTCATCTCTCCAATATTCAGCTTCTTTTCCATAGTTTATTCAATGGCACTTCCTATAATTACTTTCATTGATAACATTCACGTTGGAAAGATTGATTGGAATTTGAAGGTTCGATTCATTTGTATGTGGACTCAACCTGAATTCAAAAATCCATCTGAAACAAACACTTTGGAGATGATTCTACTCGACGAAAAGGTATAAATATTTTATATTTTTAATTTCATAATAATATTTACAATCTATATTGATTTTTTTGTATTTTCATCTTTTTTTCACTGTAGTATGGAAACATTCAGGCTACAGTGAAGAAAAGACTTATCACACAGTTTCAAAAATCCTTAAAGGAAGGTTCTACTTATTAAATTGAAAATGTCTTAGTTGCCAAAACTGAAATAAAAATTCAAACCGACAACACACAAGTTCAAATTGAACTTCATGGGAGCTACAAAGTGCAGTAACATAGTTGTGAATGAAATTCCAACAAATCATTTAGATTTTGTTGCTTTTTCATATATCCTCTCAGCTACAAATGGTGATAAATTACTTGGTATATATAATATTTTATATTTTCTTTCACATTTTTTTATGAATTTACCAAAACAAACTTTATAATTCATTTGGCTCAATTTATATGTAATTTTTTTCTTAAATTTAACAGATGTAATTCCACATATTGTGGAAAAGGACAACATCAAACAAACTCCAAAGAATGGAAAAATCTACCAGATGATTAACATTGTTCTTTAGGATTTAGAGTAAGATTTAATAGTAGTTTATCATTATATTTAATTACATAGTTTAATTTATGGTATATGTTTTTTTCTCAAACAACTTTCACTGTCTCCACGTTTCGTTACTAATTATTATTTTATTAAATATATTAAATGACATAAACCCTAAAAAAAACTACATTCATTGTTTCCTACTTTTTAATTGATTTAAACCGATTAAACACACTAATTATTATTAAATATTAAATATATTAAATAAGATAAATCCTAAAAAAACTACTTCTTTCACCAACGTATTAATTCAAACCCTTGTTTCATTACCAGGTCAACTAACCATACATTCTTATCTTTTAAATCACAAACCCACGTTCTTTGATACTCGTTTTAAAACCCCATATCCAAATTCTAAACCCACGTTTTTTATAAATCATAAACCCATGTTACAAATCACAATCTCATTTTATTAATGCGTAACTCCTCCTCCTCCAGATTGGTATAAATTCAGTTCTCTTCCACCAAATTGGTATAAATTCAACTCTCCAATATTCAGCTTCTTTTCCATAGTTTATTCGATGGAACTTCCTATAAATATTTTCATTGATAACATTCACGCTGGAAAGATTGATTGGAATTTGAAGGTTCGATTCATTTGTATGTGGACTCAACCTGAATTCAAAAATCCATCTGAAACAAACAGTTTGGAGATGATTCTACTTGACGAAAAGGTATACATATTTTATATTTTTAATTTCATAATAATATTTACAATCTATATTGATTTTTTTTGTATTTTCATCTTTTTTTCACTGTAGTATGGAAACATCAGGCTACAGTGAAGAAAAGACTTATCACACAGTTTCAAGAATCCTTAAAGGAAGGTTCTACTTATTTAATTGAAAATGTATTAGTTGCCAAAACTGAAATAAAAATTCAAACCGACAACACACAAGTTCAAATTGATCTTCATGGGAGCTACAAAGTGCAGTAACATAGTTGTGAATGAAATTCCAACAAATCATTTAGATTTTGTTACTTTTTCATGTATCCTCTCAGCTACAAATGGTGATAAATTACTTGGTATATATAATATTTTATATTTACTCTCACATTTTTTTATGAATTTACAAAAACAAACTTTATAATTCAGTTGGCTCAATTTATATGTAATTTTTTTCTTAAATTTAACAGATGTAATTCCACATATTGTGGAAAAGGACAACATCAAACAAACTCCAAAGAATGGAAAAATCTACCAGATGATTAACATTGTTCTTTAGGATTTAGAGTAAGATTTAATAGTTGTTTATCATTATATTTAATTACATAATTTAATTTATGGTATATTTTTTTTCTCAAACAACTTTCACTGTCTCCACGTTTCGTAACTAATTATTAATTTATTAAATATATTAAATGAAATAAACCCTAAAAAAAACTACATTCATTGTTTCCTACTTTTTAATTGATTTAAACCGATTAAACACACTAATTATTATTAAATATTAAATATATTAAATAAGATAAATCCTAAAAAAACTACTTCTTTCACCAACGTATTAATTCAAACCCTTGTTTCATTACCAGGTCAACTAACCATACATTCTTATTTTTTAAATCACAAACCCACGTTCTTTGATACATGTTTTAATATCCCATATCCAAATTCTAAACCCACGTTTTTTATAAATCATAAACCCATGTTACAAATCACAATCTCATTTTATTAATGCGTAACTCCTCCTCCTCCAGATTGGTATAAATTCAGTTCTCTTCCACCTGGTATAAATTCATCTCTCCAATATTCAGCTTCTTTTCCATAGTTTATTCAATGGCACTTCCTATAATTACTTTCATTGATAACATTCACGTTGGAAAGATTGATTGGAATTTGAAGGTTCGATTCATTTGTATGTGGACTCAACCTGAATTCAAAAATCCATCTGAAACAAACACTTTGGAGATGATTCTACTCGACGAAAAGGTATAAATATTTTATATTTTTAATTTCATAATAATATTTACAATCTATATTGATTTTTTTTGTATTTTCATCTTTTTTTCACTGTAGTATGGAAACATTCAGGCTACAGTGAAGAAAAGACTTATCACACAGTTTCAAGAATCCTTAAAGGAAGGTTCTACTTATTTAATTGAAAATGTCTTAGTTGCCAAAACTGAAATAAAAATTCAAACCGACAACACACAAGTTCAAATTGAACTTTATGGGAGCTACAAAGTGCAGTAACATAGTTGTGAATGAAATTCCAACAAATCATTTAGATTTTGTTGCTTTTTCATGTATCCTCTCAGCTACAAATGGTGATAAATTACTTGGTATATATAAGTTTTTATATTTACTTTCACATTTTTTTATGAATTTACCAAAACAAACTATATAATTCATTTGGCTCAATTTATATGTAATTTTTTTCTTAAATTTAACAGATGTAATTCCACATATTGTGGAAAAGGACAACATCAAACAAACTCCAAAGAATGGAAAAATCTACCAGATGATTAACATTGTTCTTTAGGATTTAGAGTAAGATTTAATAGTAGTTTATCATTATATTTAATTACATAATTTAATTTATGGTATATTTTTTTTCTCAAACAACTTTCACTGTCTCCACGTTTCGTAACTAATTATTAATTTATTAAATATATTAAATGAAATAAACCCTAAAAAAACTACATTCATTGTTTCCTACTTTTTAATTGATTTAAACCGATTAAACACACTAATTATTATTAAATATTAAATATATTAAATAAGATAAATCCTAAAAAAACTACTTCTTTCACCAACGTATTAATTCAAACCCTTGTTTCATTACCAGGTCAACTAACCATACATTCTTATTTTTTAAATCACAAACCCACGTTCTTTGATACTTGTTTTAATATCCCATATCCAAATTCTAAACCCACGTTTTTTATAAATCATAAACCCATGTTACAAATCACAATCTCATTTTATTAATGCGTAACTCCTCCTCCTCCAGATTGGTATAAATTCAGTTCTCTTCCACCAAATTGGTATAAATTCATCTCTCCAATATTCAGCTTCTTTTCCATAGTTTATTCAATGGCACTTCCTATAATTACTTTCATTGATAACATTCACGTTGGAAAGATTGATTGGAATTTGAAGGTTCGATTCATTTGTATGTGGACTCAACCTGAATTCAAAAATCCATCTGAAACAAACACTTTGGAGATGATTCTACTCGACGAAAAGGTATAAATATTTTATATTTTTAATTTCATAATAATATTTACAATCTATATTGATTTTTTTTGTATTTTCATCTTTTTTTCACTGTAGTATGGAAACATTCAGGCTACAGTGAAGAAAAGACTTATCACACAGTTTCAAGAATCCTTAAAGGAAGGTTCTACTTATTTAATTGAAAATGTCTTAGTTGCCAAAACTGAAATAAAAATTCAAACCGACAACACACAAGTTCAAATTGAACTTTATGGGAGCTACAAAGTGCAGTAACATAGTTGTGAATGAAATTCCAACAAATCATTTAGATTTTGTTGCTTTTTCATGTATCCTCTCAGCTACAAATGGTGATAAATTACTTGGTATATATAATATTTTATATTTACTTTCACATTTTTTTATGAATTTACCTAAACAAACTTTATAATTCATTTGGCTCAATTTATATGTAATTTTTTTCTTAAATTTAACAGATGTAATTCCACATATTGTGGAAAAGGACAACATCAAACAAACTCCAAAGAATGGAAAAATCTACCAGATGATTAACATTGTTCTTTAGGATTTAGAGTAAGATTTAATAGTAGTTTATCATTATATTTAATTACATAATTTAATTTATGGTATATTTTTTTTCTCAAACAACTTTCACTGTCTCCACGTTTCGTAACTAATTATTAATTTATTAAATATATTAAATGAAATAAACCCTAAAAAAAACTACATTCATTGTTTCCTACTTTTTAATTGATTTAAACCGATTAAACACACTAATTATTATTAAATATTAAATATATTAAATAAGATAAATCCTAAAAAAACTACTTCTTTCACCAACGTATTAATTCAAACCCTTGTTTCATTACCAGGTCAACTAACCATACATTCTTATTTTTTAAATCACAAACCCACGTTCTTTGATACTTGTTTTAATATCCCATATCCAAATTCTAAACCCACGTTTTTTATAAATCATAAACCCATGTTACAAATCACAATCTCATTTTATTAATGCGTAACTCCTCCTCCTCCAGATTGGTATAAATTCAGTTCTCTTCCACCAAATTGGTATAAATTCATCTCTCCAATATTCAGCTTCTTTTCCATAGTTTATTCAATGGCACTTCCTATAATTACTTTCATTGATAACATTCACGTTGGAAAGATTGATTGGAATTTGAAGGTTCGATTCATTTGTATGTGGACTCAACCTGAATTCAAAAATCCATCTGAAACAAACACTTTGGAGATGATTCTACTTGACGAAAAGGTATAAATATTTTATATTTTTAATTTCATAATAATATTTACAATCTATATTGATTTTTTTTTGTATTTTCATCTTTTTTTCACTGTAGTATGGAAACATTCAGGCTACAGTGAAGAAAAGACTTATCACACAGTTTCAAGAATCCTTAAAGGAAGGTTCTACTTATTAAATTGAAAATGTCTTAGTTGCCAAAACTGAAATAAAAATTCAAACCGACAACACACAAGTTCAAATTGAACTTTATGGGAGCTACAAAGCGCAGTAACATAGTTGTGAATGAAATTCCAACAAATCATTTAGATTTTGTTGCTTTTTCATATATCCTCTCAGCTACAAATGGTGATAAATTACTTGGTATATATAATATTTTATATTTACTTTCACATTTTTTTATGAATTTACAAAAACAAACTTTATAATTCAGTTGGCTCAATTTATATGTAATTTTTTTCTTAAATTTAACAGATGTAATTCCACATATTGTGGAAAAGGACAACATCAAACAAACTCCAAAGAATGGAAAAATCTACCAGATGATTAACATTGTTCTTTAGGATTTAGAGTAAGATTTAATAGTTGTTTATCATTATATTTAATTACATAATTTAATTTATGGTATATATTTTTTTCTCAAACAACTTTCACTGTCTCCACGTTTCGTTACTAATTATTAATTTATTAAATATATTAAATGAAATAAACCCTAAAAAAAACTACATTCATTGTTTCCTACTTTTTAATTGATTTAAACCGATTAAACACACTAATTATTATTAAATATTAAATATATTAAATAAGATAAATCCTAAAAAAACTACTTCTTTCACCAACGTATTAATTCAAACCCTTGTTTCATTACCAGGTCAACTAACCATACATTCTTATTTTTTAAATCACAAACCCACGTTCTTTGATACTTGTTTTAATATCCCATATCCAAATTCTAAACCCACGTTTTTTATAAATCATAAACCCATGTTACAAATCACAATCTCATTTTATTAATGCGTAACTCCTCCTCCTCCAGATTGGTATAAATTCAGTTCTCTTCCACCAAATTGGTATAAATTCATCTCTCCAATATTCAGCTTCTTTTCCATAGTTTATTCGATGGCACTTCCTATAATTACTTTCATTGATAACATTCACGTTGGAAAGATTGATTGGAATTTGAAGGTTCGATTCATTTGTATGTGGACTCAACCTGAATTCAAAAATCCATCTGAAACAAACACTTTGGAGATGATTCTACTCGACGAAAAGGTATAAATATTTTATATTTTTAATTTCATAATAATATTTACAATCTATATTGATTTTTTTTGTATTTTCATCTTTTTTTCACTGTAGTATGGAAACATTCAGGCTACAGTGAAGAAAAGACTTATGACACAGTTTCAAGAATCCTTAAAGGAAGGTTCTACTTATTAAATTGAAAATGTCTTAGTTGCCAAAACTGAAATAAAAATTCAAACCGACAACACACAAGTTCAAATTGAACTTTATGGGAGCTACAAAGTGCAGTAACATAGTTGTGAATGAAATTCCAACAAATCATTTAGATTTTGTTGCTTTTTCATATATCCTCTCAGCTACAAATGGTGATAAATTACTTGGTATATATAATATTTTATATTTACTTTCACATTTTTTTATGAATTTACCAAAACAAACTTTATAATTCATTTGGCTCAATTTATATGTAATTTTTTTCTTAAATTTAACAGATGTAATTCCACATATTGTGGAAAAGGACAACATCAAACAAACTCCAAAGAATGGAAAAATCTACCAGATGATTAACATTGTTCTTTAGGATTTAGAGTAAGATTTAATAGTAGTTTATCATTATATTTAATTACATAATTTAATTTATGGTATATGTTTTTTTCTCAAACAACTTTCACTGTCTCCATGTTTCGTTACTAATTATTAATTTATTAAATATATTAAATGACATAAACCCTAAAAAAAACTACATTCATTGTTTCCTACTTTTTAATTGATTTAAACCGATTAAACACACTAATTATTATTAAATATTAAATATATTAAATAAGTTAAATCCTAAAAAAACTACTTCTTTCACCAACGTATTAATTCAAACCCTTGTTTCATTACCAGGTCAACTAACCATACATTCTTATTTTTTAAATCACAAACCCACGTTCTTTGATACTTGTTTTAATATCCCATATCCAAATTCTAAACCCACGTTTTTTATAAATCATAAACCCATGTTACAAATCACAATCTCATTTTATTAATGCGTAACTCCTCCTCCTCCAGATTGGTATAAATTCAGTTCTCTTCCACCAAATTGGTATAAATTCATCTCTCCAATATTCAGCTTCTTTTCCATAGTTTATTCAATGGCACTTCCTATAAATTACTTTCATTGATAACATTCACGTTGGAAAGATTGATTGGAATTTGAAGGTTCGATTCATTTGTATGTGGACTCAACCTGAATTCAAAAATCCATCTGAAACAAACACTTTGGAGATGATTCTACTTGACGAAAAGGTATAAATATTTTATATTTTTAATTTCATAATAATATTTACAATCTATATTGATTTTTTTTGTATTTTCATCTTTTTTTCACTGTAGTATGGAAACATTCAGGCTACAGTGAAGAAAAGACTTATCACACAGTTTCAAGAATCCTTAAAGGAAGGTTCTACTTATTAAATTGAAAATGTCTTAGTTGCCAAAACTGAAATAAAAATTCAAACCGACAACACACAAGTTCAAATTGAACTTTATGGGAGCTACAAAGTGCAGTAACATAGTTGTGAATGAAATTCCAACAAATCATTTAGATTTTGTTGCTTTTTCATATATCCTCTCAGCTACAAATT